>NC_053390.1:647800816-647951249 GCF_905171765.1 Bufo bufo | reverse complement strand
GACCTTTGGTGACGTCAGATCTCATGCTCCAATCACATGGTACATCACCATGTTATAAGGGAAAGTAATACAATCTACACTACAACTAACCCAAACCTGAACTTCTGTGAAGAAGTTCGGGTCTGGGTACCAGTGTCGGTTTTTTATCACGCGCGTGCAAAAAACATTGCACCCGCCCGATAAAAACTGAACATCGGAAAGCAATCGCAGTCAAAACTGACTGCAATTGCATTCCTACTCGCGCGGTTTTGCCGCAACACACCGGGACGCATCCGGACCTAATCCGGACACGCTCGTGTGAACCCAGCCTAATGGTTCCGTGTGTGAACAGGGTTCTGATGGACCATGTGAGTGGAGCATGTGATCTGACGTCACCACAGGTCCTTTAGCCCACAGCTCATCATTAAAGAAGTAAAGAAGAGACCGGCAACTACGCGATCAAGAGGAGAAGGTGAGTTAATTTTTATTTTTATTTTTTTAACCCTCAATTGATCACCTACTAAGCATTCTGTTTTCAGAATGCTATTATTTTCCCTTATAACCATGTTATAAGGGAAAATAATACAATCTACACTACAACTAACCCAAACCCGAACTTCTGTGAAGAAGTTCGGGTCTGGGTACCACAGTCGGTTTTTTATCACGCGCGTGCAAAACACATTGCACCCGCCCGATAAAAACTGAACATCGGAAAGCAATCGCAGTCAAAACTGACTGCAATTGCGTTCCTACTCGCGCGGGTTTCCCGCAATACACCGGGACGCATCCGGACACGCTCGTGTGAACCCAGCCTAAGGCCTCATGCACACGGCCGTTGTGGGTCAGTTGGGGACCGCAATTTGAGGTCCCCAATGCACGGGCAACGTCCGTGCGGTGGCTAGGACGAATCGGGACCCATTCAACTTGAATGGGTCCATGAACCGTCCGCACCGCAAAAAAATAGAACATGTTCTATTTTTTTGCGGTGCGGAGGCACGGACAGAAACACCACAGAAGCACTCCATTTAAGTGAATGGGTCCGCATCCATGATGCAGGGAGCACACGGCCGATGCCCGCATATTGCGGACCTGCCGTTTGCGGGCCACAATATGGCCACGGCCAGGCAACTGCCGTGTGCATGAGGCCTAAACAGCGGGTCTTACATGAGCAGAGGAGCTTAGCAGTGCTCCATTTCTGCCTGCTGTAATAGGAATATGTAGCCATGACTTTATAGTACAGCATTTACTTGAGATCCGGTAATTGGTAGTAACATGACTTCTAGATGTTTTTCTTCATTGGTAAGGGCTCATGCACACGACAGTATTTTGCGTTCAGTATACGGGCAGTTTTTTTTAGTTCAGTATGCGGTACATATACTGAACTATTCATTTCAATGGTATCTCCGTGTGCATTCCGTTTCAGTATTTCCGTACCGTGAAAAGATAGAACATGTCCTATTCTTGTCCGCAAATGACTCCATTCAATGGGTCCACAAAAAAAACGGAACACATACGGAAATGCATCCGTATGTCTTCTGTATCCGTTCCGTTTTTTCTGAACCGTCTTTTGAAAATGTTATGCCCAGCCCAATTTTTTCTATGCAATTACTGTATAATGTATATGGCATACGGAAAAACGGAACGGAAACAAAAAATGGAACAACGGATACATAAAAAACGGACCGCAAAACACTGAAAAAGCCATACGGTCGTGTGCATGAGCTTTAAGTTTGGAGATGGTCATAAAGCTCAAAAAATTACCAACTTCTCTATAAACAAGGCTGACCGGCATCACAGAGCGGCCACAGCACCTAGTTTCTAAAATAAATGGACAGATAGGAAGGTGGTAAGATGACAAATTTAAACCAAGGACTTTGTTTAGCCCAGCCACTATGTCCATTTTTTACATATATTTTTTGATATATTGTTGTAGAGTTTAGGAGCCAGTTGAACGACCATTGAAGGTGCTAGTTTTCTTTTTTTATTGGCAAGGCATAAAAGACCCACATTTTTAGGTACACTGGCTCCCTGGTTTTTCAGATTTGTCCCAGCCTGGTTTATTCCATTTTTAGCAGAGTCCTATGTGACAGAAGAAAGGTCCTATGATCATTTATGATCAGAATACGTCCATGAGCAACACAGTAAAGACCAGTGACAATGAGGTCAATTTCAAAAACAATCAATCCGCTTCCTGACGCAGCCATTTAAAGGGAACCTGTCACCGGGATTTTGTGTATAGAGCTGAAGACATGGGTTGCTAGATCACCGCTAGTACATCTGTAATACCCAGTCCCCGTAGCTCTGTGTGCTTTTATTGTGTAAAAAAAACGATTTGATACATATGCAAATTAGCATAAAAAAGTCATATCTTACTTATGTGACCAGAGAAGAGTCATATTTTCAAGCTCTGACTCATCTCAGGTTAATTTGCATATGTATCAAATCTTTTTTTTTTTACACAATAAAAGCACACAGAGCTTTGGGGACTGGATATTGCGGATGTGCTAGCGGCCATCTAGCAACCCATGTCCTCAGTTCTATACCCAAAATCGACGTGACAGGTTCCCTTTAACATTTTTTTTCCGTTAATTTTTTACTCCCTTTAGGAGCCATAACTTTACTTTTGTTCACATAGCCATGGGGCTTGCTTTTTGTGGGAAAAGGTGTACTTTCTGATGGCACCACTTGCCATCACATACAATTTAGTGGAAAGCTGCGAATCAGCTATAAATGGGTAAAAATTGGGGGGACGGGGGGGGGGGGACACCATTCCACCATTGTTCTATGTGTAATTTTTTCAGTGTTCCCTATGCGGTAAAAAATTCCAAAAAGAAAATCTCGTGAGAAAGCACCCTATCTACCCCATCTTTGTCTGAAGACCAACTGAGGGCAAAGGCTGAGCTGGGAATACACATTCAAATGAACGGCTGACAGCTATCTCTCCTGTCTCCCTCCCGACGTCCCCATGCACATTCAGCTCAGCTCTGTCTGTGTATGCCAGGGATGGCCAACCTGTGGCTCTCCAGATGTTGCAAAACTACAACTCCCAGCATGCCCAGACTGCCAACTGCTATCAGCCTACAGCAGGGCATGGTGGGAATTGTAGTTTTACAACAGCTGGAGAGCCACAGGTTGGCCATGCCTGGTGTATGCTATCAGGAGAGAGGAGAAAGTCGCTGCCAGACACTTCTGGTGGCGGCTTATCTCCCTGGAGAACAAAAGGATTGGGCAAAAATATTCAATTCGCTTGATCCTCATCTCCCCCAACATCAACTGTCGAGGGAGAGTCGGGAGCTGGGATATTTTTTGGCCTTAGGATATGCAATCAATATCAGATCAGCGGGGTCTAAATCCCGGCATCTACGCCGATCGGGACCGTAGTGCTCATGTGAGTGCTGCATCCTCTTCAATACCCACTTGCAAGCAGTCGACACTTCAGTGGCAGTACAGTGTAACCACAAATGCTCATCCCAGTCAAGTAAATAGAACAAGCAGTTACACTGCACCGCCACTGCAATGTCGACAGTTTGCAGGTAAACACTGAAATGGACACAGTGCTGCAGCCCCTTCAAACAGTTGATTGGTGAGGGTGCTGGGAGTCAGACCAACGTCTATCTCATATTAATAGCCTATAATGAGGACAGGTCATCAACATCAGAAAACCAGACAATCCCTTTAAAGGCTATGTACATCTTCGGAGGCAAATTTTTTTATGATTGCATGTTACTCATTTTTTACTTAAAATCAAAAAAATATTGAGCTGTTCTGTCTAGGGCTGCAGTTAACGATTATTTTAGAAATCTAGTATTCTATCGATTATTTTTTACAATTAATCGAGTAATCTAATAAGAAAAAATGAATAGACTGTTTTCCTTTATAAAAACTCAGACCCCCTGCCATCAGTCCCCAACACCCTTTCTTCCCCCCTGTGCGATCAGCCCAAGTGCATCACTTCATCACAGTGCCATCAGCTCCGCTATCCCCCAGTGCCATCAGCTCCGCTATCCCCCAGTGCCATCAGCTCCGCTATCCCCCAGTGCCATCAGCTCCGCTATCCCCCAGTGCCATCAGCTCCGCTATCCCCCAGTGCCATCAGCTCTTCCCCACCCAAGTGCCATCAGCTGCCCCTTCAGTGACACCAGCTGCCATCAGCTTGCCCCCACAGTGCCATCAACTTGCCACCCCAGTGCCACCAGGAGCCCTCAGCTTGCCCCCAGGGCCAACAACTGCCCCCAGTGCCACCAGCTTGCCCCCCCAGTGCCACGATGCCCCTAGCTTGCCCCCCAGTGCCACCAGCTTGCGCCCCCAACTGCCCCTCCAGTGCCACCAACTGCCCCTCCTAGCCATGTCCCCAGCGACAGTACTTACCTTTCCTGTAGGGGCGCCGCTCCACAGCTCCTTCATCTTCTTCTCTGTGTGCTGCACTGTCGTCCTGACGTCACACAGCGTCGGGTCATAGTGCACGCTTATGTGCACTATGACCTGACGATGTGTCAGGAAGAAAGTGCAGCGTGGTGCCGGCCGGCGGGTGACCACGGAACGGTAAGTAATAGCAACACTTCACTCCCGCTCCATGGTCGCATGACACAAACGAATCCTCGATGCAAAAACATTTTTTGTGTTGATTTACTCGATTCAATCGAGTAATCGTTTCAGCCCTAGTTCTGTTACAAAGGGTTAACTGTTTTTCTAACTGTGTGACTGATGCCGGTCATCTAATAAACCTTATCTCTAAACTATTAAGAGATCATAAACAATTAGTTATGCCACACTGTTATCAGTAAGATAAGAACAGAGCTATAATGAGCGTTTATAATGTCAGAGAGCAGAGATAAGGAATCCATCAGCTCCTGGTCTGACGAAAAAGAGGTGCTACTACAGCATGTCAGCTCTGTACAGAAGAAAAGGACACCATATTTTTATTAAAGAACAATGTAAAAATTATTTTTAGCTCAAAATGAGTACAATGCAATAATAAAATAAATAAACTTTAATTCTGCAGCCGGTGATGGGCTGCAGTTGTCACATCATCACTGCAGCAGTGTAAACTTGGAATGATGTGAAGGCGAGGAGGTTAAAAACAAGTACATAGTTTTCCTAATTTAATGCATAGTGGGGGATATTTATCATCACCCTGTGCCTCTTTTTTGGCAGAACATTTTTTTCACAAGAGGCGTTTCTGCACTGCCCTCGACACTTTCTGAAAAAGGGGCTTGGCACAAATGAACACAAAGTTACAGCAGCTCCGAGATTTCATTCTGGCACACAGCCAGAGTATGCCTCTAACTCATGATAAGGCCTCATGCACATGACCGTTGTGTGTTTTGCGGTCCGCAAATTGCGGATCCGCAAAACACGGATGGCGTCCGTGTGTGTTCTGCAATTTGCGGAACGGCACGTACATCTGCAAAACGGACAAGAATAGGACAGGTTATATTTTTTTTGCGGACCACGGAACGGAGCAACGGAAGCGGAAAGCACACCGAGTGCTGTCCGCATTTTTTGCGGCTCCATTTAAGTAAATGGGTGGGTCCGCATCCAAGCCGCAAATACTGCGGCTCGGATTGCGGAGCAAAACAACGTCGTGTGCATGAGGCCTAAAGCTTGCACCTAGTCATAAATTAGTCGCAACCTCCAGCAGCGAGGGAGATTCCAAAACGCTGGCATAAACTGCTGGTCTTTGATAAATCTCCCCCAGTGTGTGTATTATTTTTTTATTTTTTTTACAGGGCTAAAAATGCTCCTTTAATTTAAGACATCTATAACCAATTAGTCAAATTATGCTAGCAAATTAGAAACCAGTAAAATCTAATATACACAGCATGGCTCCACAGAAATCTCAGTACAAACTAAGTAGCGGTATCTTGGAATAAACAGTTTTCCTGATTCTGTGCTGAGAATTACAGCTCCATTCACATGAGTAGCAGCTGCAGTTTATGGGCACACAGCCTGCAGATTTATCGCAGGATCTTTCTCCTATTATGGGAATTCCAGCAGTGACTAGCGTAAGCTATATGTCATAGGTAACGTATAAGTGACCCTGTCAGAAGGGAAGAAGTTCAGCAGTGTTTATACAGTGCGGACACACCCCGTACACTCACACCTTCCTCACAATGGAAAATGTTACAAGAACTTCAGAAAACATTACACATTTAACACCAGCATGAATTTTCTACAGTACGATGCAGCCCGGACATCCACAGTTGTACTTGCCTCTTTGCTTAAGGCCTAATGCACACGAACGTGTGCTGCCCGTGGCCGTGCTGTGGACCACGAATTGCGGTCCGCAATGCACGGGCACCGACCATGGGCCAGCCGCATGCGGATTGCGACCCCATTAACTTGAATAGGGTCCATGATCAGTCCGTTCCGCAAAAAGATAGGACAATGGAAGCACGGAACGGAACCCCACGAAAGCACTCCGTACTGCTTCCATTCCGTGGGTCCGTTCCACACCGCATCTCTGGATTTGCGGACCCATTCAAGTGAATGGGTCCGCATTCATGATGCGGAATGCACACAGCTGGGGTCTCGTGTATTGCGGACCCGTCGTATGCAGGCCGCGATACTGCCACGGGCAGCACACGTTCATGTGCAAGAGGCCTAAGGCTCATTTTGCTAAGGAAGGTCTTTTGTAACGAGTATTTCTGGCGTGTCTACTTGTGTCCGGATGTATTGCGATTTTATGCCTCAAAGCTTTTTTGCTTATATAAACTAAAGAGTGTGTTGTACTATCCCTACAGTACGATGCTTATGGGAAGAGCACACAACCTCCCTAAACAGGGTTAATAGCTGCACTCAGCTTAAGGCCTCATGCACACGAGCGTATATTCTTTCCGTGTCCGTTCCGGTCTCTTTGCAAACACAGGCGGGCTGCCATCTTGACTCACCCTTCCGGCGATGCACAGGTAAGCCATTACCTGTGCCTGTGCCGGGAGCCGGTCTGAAATCAAACGCGGTCACCAGGAGCAGGCAGTTCCGAGAACAGCCACCGGGGGCCTTCATTTCTCGGAACTGCCTGCTCCCGGTGACCGCATTTTTTTTCAGACCGGCTCCCGATACAGGCACAGGTAAGGGCTCACCTGTGCATCGCCGGACGGGTGAGTCAAGATGGCAGCCCGCATGTGTTCGCTGGCAAACACTGCAAACTGACCATCACTGTTTGTGTGTTTATTGGATTTGTTACAAGGGTGTCCAAGAGGCAAATTCATGCCTTTTTTTTTTTGTTTGGTTTTTTTATGGGGAAAATCACTATTAGCCCTATATACCCAGGCAGTTACACACTGTTTATTTTATATTTTACTGTCCATAACAGTGACCTCTACAGCACCCCAACCCTTAACAATGACCTCCACAGCACCCCACCCCTTAACAATGACCTCCACAGCACCCCAACCCTTAACAATGACCTCCACAGCACCCCACCCCTTAACAATGACCTCCACAGCACCCCACCCCTTAACAATTACCTTCACAGCACCTTACCCCTTAACAATGACCTCCACAGCACCCCACCCCTTAACAATGACCTCCACAGCACCCCACCCCTTAACAATGACCTCCACAGCACCCCACCCCTTAACAATGACCTCCACAGCACCTTACCCCTTAACAATGACCTCCACAGCACCCCACCCCTTAACAATGACCTCCACAGCACCCCACCCCTTAACAATTACCTTCACAGCACCCCACCCCTTAACAATGACCTCCACAGCACCCCACCCCTTAACAATTACCTCCACAGCACCCCACCCCTTAACAATTACCTCCACAGCACCCCACCCCTTAACAATTACCTCCACAGCACCCCACCCCTCAACAGTAACCTATAACAGTGAAGAAAAATGGCTGGGTTGCTATAGAAATCTAGTGTAAAACTGTGTGTATGTCAGTGAAGTGAAAACTGACGAACGTACGAACTTCTATTGGCTAACAAAATTCTCCCATAGAAGTCAATAGAGGTCATTTACCATAGCGATAAGTCGGGGGGGTTTTGTTGCAAAACAGCGTTTATGACAAAATGTGCAACTTTTTAGATTTTTACGACACTTTTGCCACTTTTACAAAAAGTTGGCAGGTCGAGAGGCAGTTGAGAGCTCTGCAACCCAACTTACCTAACAAAACGTAGATTTTAGTTCTGGCGCATAGACAGAGGAAGATGCAAGAAATGTATTAAGAGATCTGCACCTCTTAATAAGGGCTCATGCACACGAATGTATTTTCTTTCCGTGTCCGTTCCGTTTTTTTTGGCGGACCGTATGCAGAACCATTCACTTCAGTGGGTCCACAAAAAAAACCAAAACGGAAGTTACTCCATGTGCATTCCGTTTCCGTATGTCCTATTATTGTCCGCATTACGGACAAGGATAGGACTGTTCTATTAGGGGCCAGCTGTTCCGTTCCACAAAATACGGAATGCACACGGATGTCATCCGTATTTTTTGCAGATACATTTTTTGCGGACCGCAAAATACATACGTTCGTGTGCATGAGCCCTAAATCGGATGGATGTTCCTCCGGGTGGGGTTTATACCAAGACAGGAGTGTATGACACCCAACGAGTCTCGTCCAGTCCTTTGTGTCTATGGCCCATTGTGGCTGCCGTAAACAACAGTTCGGGCAAGATGGCCACCCCCATATCCATGTTCAGAAAATAGAATTGAAAAAATTTTATTAAAAAAATCCTACAATTTAAAAAAAAAAAAGGAGATGAAAGGAGGGGTGGCTACGGATGCATTGCTTGCCCTCCAACTACTGCTACGGGACTACTGAAAACAGCAGAGCTATTTTACTGTATGCATGTCCCATAACAGTGAATGTAGAGGTTATCACACATGCGCTGTGCGTTGTCTGTTCACAGCAGGGTCCCATTCTTGAGATAGGAGCAGGTCCTAGAAGTGGGACCCGCAACTATCAGACATTTATGCCATACTATTGATATGTCATAAATGTCCCAGATAGGACAACCCTTTTAAAGGCCCTTGCACATGACCGTATGCCTTCCAAGACCGTAAGCGGCATTGATAGTGAGCACGGGAGTACACAGCATCATAGATTACAATGATGCGTGCATGTCGGGCCGCCTACGGGACTATTGTCCCGCACTCATAAGATCATATGAGTGCGGGACATTAGTGACCAGTATCATTGTAATCTATGATGTTTTCACACCTAAATTCCTGAACATTTCCGGATTATCAGATCCAGAGATTTACTGGAGATGTTCCATGTTGGGTGCATTCTCACTACAGAGGAAATGTTCCAGGTCTCTAGGCAAGAGGTGGGAACTTTAGGCATGGCCCACTGTGATTTTCTGGAGCATTAATCGCTGTTTTCACACATGTGCTCACTCGGACATAACCCAAGTACTAGGGCTCTGGAGAGAAAAAGTCTGGGTGAAGTCCGGGACAGATATTGCAGATGTTTGCATTCACACATACAGCCCCTCAGGGTAAACTCCAGAAAATGCCACTGTAAGGCCTCTTTCACATGGGCGTCACGGATTTGGGCCGGATAAGATGCGGGTGCGTCGCGGGAAAATGCATGATTTTTCCGCGCGAGTGCAAAACATTTTATTGTGTTTTGCACGCGCATGAGAAAAATCGGCATGTTTGGTACCCAAACCCGAACTTCTTCACAGAAGTTTGGGTTAGGTGTTGTGTAGATTTTATTATTTTACCTTATAACCATGTTATAAGGGAAAATAATAATGATCGGGTCCCCATCCCGATTGTCTCCTAGCAACCATGCGTGAAAATCGCACCGCATCCGCACTTGCTTGCGGATGCTTGCGATTTTCATGCAGCCCCTTTCACATCTATGCGGCCTGCGTTGCATGAAAAACGCACAAAATAAAGCATGCTGCGATTTTCACGCAACGAACAAGTGATGCGTGAAAATCATCGCTCATGTGCACAGCCCCATATAAATGAATGGGTTGGGATTCAGTGCAGGTGCAATGCGTTCGCCTCACGCATTGCACCCGCGCAGAAATCTTGCCCGTGTGAAAGAGGCCTAAGTGTGAATGGGGCTTTAGATGTTGTGTGCTCCCGTGAGCACAATCAATGCCGCTCCGGGAAATATGTTCCACTCACGGACCGTATGTCTTAGACGGCATGCGGTGGTGTGCAAGGGCTCTAAGGCTGAGGCTAAACGGCGATCTTGGCTGCGACCCCAGTCATGCAACCAAAGATTGCTGTGTAGCGGTGCCGCCACTTAACTGAATGGGATTGCAAAGCGGCTCGCAAATTGCAGCAACCGCCACCACAGACTTTCAGAAAATCCTTATTGCTTAGTACGCCATTTATCTCAGTGTTCGACCAGACAAGAACAATGTGTACTTCTCATTACAAGTATTCTGCTGACAGCCTTCATAGCCGAGAAATGTATAAATCAGGAAGTTATGTTGGAGGCCTTATTTGGAATCGCAGGACTTGATAAATGCCTGAAGAAAAATGCAATCTGGGAAGACAAGAAGCTTCGGTAAATCACAGAAGACCTCTCCAATACTTCTGAAGTATAATTCACTTTAACCCCTTAGTGACCAGGCTGGTTTGGGCCTTACTGACCAAGCAATTTTTTAAAACATTTTTCATTGTCCAATTTCAAGCACTATAACTTTTTTCTTTTTCCGTCGATATAGTCGTATGAGGTCTTGTTTTTTGTGGGACAAGTTGTAGTTTTGAGAATGATGTAATGATTAACTTTTATTAACTCTTTCTAGGGGCGATGGGGAAAAAAACTCCAATACAGCCACTAATTTGTCCTGTTAGAAATTTTGCGGCGTTCATTTTTCAACATAAATAATATGATAACTTTATTCTCTGGGTCGGTATGATTACAGTGATACCAAGTACATATACAAGTTTTGTTTAATATTTTACTACATTTGCACAATAAAACTCAAAAAAAAAAACTTGCAGTTTTCATTTTAGTTTACATAACTTTCTGATCACTTTTTATTTAGTTTTTATGGTGGCAAATAAGCAAAAAAAATTCGGGCCCCTCTTTTACGGCGTTCACTGTACAGGATAAATTACATGATAATTGTGTACAGCGGGTCACTATGGACGCGGCAATAGCAAATATGTGGAGGGATTTTTATTTTACCAATGTTTATTCCATTGAAAAGCTTTTTTTTTTCTAATTTTTTTTTATTAAAACTTATTTTTTTTACATTGGGTTAATAATACCTTTTACTAGCTACAGGTACATGTGTAGCTGGCAATAGACAGTGGCCAACCCCTTTAAAGACCTGCATGCTGGACTTCACAGGGAGACGCTCCCCTACCCACCTAACCCTGACAAATTTCTACCTATGAACAGCATCAATCAGCAGCTAGAAGGAAGGGAAGGCCCACATATCATTGGACTCCTTGGTGGCTGTGTGCTACGATGCTTAACATGTTAGTTCTTAAAGGGGTTGTTCGGTTTAAAACAATTTTCACAAGCCCCCACTCCCCGCCAGACCTGTGGAGGAACAGATTTATACCTGCTTCCCGCCACTAGGTTTTGGCTCAGTTTGTACTTCAGTTCCCTGATTGTCAACTTCAGAAGTGGTCACTTGTGTCCCCCAGGCAGGGCAACCCCTTTAAAGGAAATCTCTCATCGGTTTCATGGAGCCCTAAGGGCAGCATAAACTGATGACCGCAACCCTACCAAAGTGCTGGAGAACTTACTCAAACTGCACCAGCCTTTGACTAACCCTAAGTTCACACTTGCGCGTTTTACAGCGCGTTCCTACGCGCTGTAAACCGCTCAACAAGGAGAAACCAATGCTTCCCTATGGGAATGGTTCCCACCTGGGCGTTTTACAGCGCGTACGATCACGCTGTAAAACGCCCGACGCTCAAAAAAGTTCTTGAGCTTCTTTGGGGCGTTTTGTCGCGCGTTCCCGTACATAGACTTTCGGGAACGCGCGACAATGGGCGTTCGCTTGTCTCTGGCGGCGATTGTAAACGCCGGTACAATCGCGCATACAGAGTGATCCATCGCGAACGCTCAGGTCTGAACCCAGCGTAAAATCTGCATTGAACAGCTCCGGCTGTAATTATGAGCTTCCATTTCTCATTGCCTCACCCGGTGTCCCCCTATAGGAAAAAAAACATGCCAGTGGTGGCAGATAAGAACCATTTGGCCCATCTAGTCTGCCCAATATATCTGAATACTATTAATAGTCCATAGCCCTATCTTATATGAAGGATAGCCTTATGCCTATCCCATGCATGCTTAAACCCCTTCACTGTATTTGCAGCTACCACTTCTGCAGGAAGGCTATTCCATGCATCCACTACTCTCTCAGTAAAGTAATACTTCCTTATATTACTTTTAAACCTTTGCCCCTCTAATTTAAAACTGTGTCCTCTTGTGGTAGTTTTTCTTCTTTTAAATATTCTCTCCTCCTTTACCGAGTTGATTCCCTTTATGTATTTAAAAGTTTCTATCATATCCCCTCTGTCTCTTCTTTCTTCCAAGCTATACATATTAAGGTCCTTTAACCTTTCCTGGTAAGTTTTATCCTGCAATCCATGTACTAGTTTAGTAGCTCTTCTCTGAACTCTCTCTAGAGTATCTATATCCTTCTGGAGATATGGCCTCCAGTACTGCGCACAATACTCCAAGTGAGGTCTCACCAGTGTTCTGTACAGCGGCATAAGCACTTCACTCTTTCTACTGCTTATACCTCTCCGTATACATCCAAGCATTCTGCTGGCATTTCGTGCTGCTCTATTAGGCTGGGTTCACACGAGCGTGTCCGGATTAGTTCCGGATGCGTCCCGGTGTGTTGCGGCAAACCCGCGCGAGTAGGAATGCAATTGCAGTCAGTTTTGACTGCGATTGCGTTCCGATGTTCAGTTTTTATCGTGCGTGTGCAATGTGTTTTGCACGCGCGTGATAAAAAACCGACTGTGGTACCCAGACCCGAACTTCTTCACAGAAGTTCAGGTTTGGGTTCGGTGTTCTGTAGATGTTATTATTTTCCCTTATAACATGGTTATAAGGGAAAATAATAGCATTCTGAAAACAGAATGCATAGTAAGTGATCAGTTGAGGGTTAAAAAAAATAAAAAAAATTAACTCAGCTTCTCCGTTTGTTCGCGTAAGTCCCGGTCTCTTCTTTACTTCTCAAAAGATGAACTATGGGCTAAAGGACCTTTGGTGACGTCAGATCACATGCTCCAATCACATGGTCCATCACCGCGGTGATGGACCCTGTGATTGGAGCATGTGATCTGACGTCACCAAAGGTCCTTTAGCCCATAGTTCATCTTTTTAAAGAACTAAAGACCGGGAGAACTACGCGAACAAGAGGACAAGGTGAGTTAATTTTTTTTATTTTTTAACCCTCAATTGATCACCTACTAAGCATTCTGTATTCAGAATGCTATTATTTTCCCTTATAACCATGTTATAAGGGAAAATATTACAGTGTATAGACAGTCACCTAGCAACCGTGCGTGAAAATCGCACCGCATCCGCACTTGCTTGCGGATGCTTGCGATTTTCACGCAACCCCATTCACTTCTATGGGGCCTGCGTTGCGTGAAAAACGCAGAATATAGAGCATGCTGCGATTTTCACGCAACGCATAAGTGATGCGTGAAAATCATCGCTCATCTGAACAGCCCCATTGAAATGAATGGGTCCAGATTCAGTGCGGGTGCAATGCGTTCACCTACCGCATTGCACCCGCGCGGAAATCTCGCCCGTGTGAACGCAGCCTTACATTGTCTTCCCACCTTTAAGTCTTCTGAAATAATTACTCCTAAATCCCTTTCCTCAGATACTGAGGTTAGGACTGTGTCAAATATTCTATATTCTGCCCTTGGGTTTTTACGCCCCAGGTGCATTATCTTGCACTTATCCACATTAAATTTCAGTTGCCAGAGTTCTGACCATTCTTCTAGTTTTCCTAAATCCTTTTCCATTTGGCGTTTCCCTCCAGGAACATCAACCCTGTTACATATCTTTGTGTCATCAGCAAAAAGACAAACCTTACCATCGAGGCCTTTTGCAATATCACTTATGAAGATATTAAACAAAATTGGTCCCAGTACAGATCCCTGTGGAACCCCACTGGTAACATGACCTTGTTTTGAATGTTCTCCATTGACTACAACCCTCTGCTGTCTGTCACTCAGCCACTGCCTAATCCACTCAACAATATGGGAGTCCATGCTCAATGACTGCAGTTTATTGATAAGTCTTCTATGTGGGACAGTGTCAAAAGCCTTACTAAAATCTAGATATGCGATGTCTACTGCACCTCCACCGTCTATTATTTTATTCACCCAGTCAAAAAAATCTATAAGATTTGTTTGACATGATCTCCCTGAAGTAAACCCATGTTGTTTTTCATCCCATGGATTGCAAGATGAAAAACAACATGGGTTTACTTCAGGGAGATCATGTCAAACAAATCTTATAGATTTTTTTGACTGGGTGACTAAAATAATAGACGGTGGAGGTTCAGTAGACATCGCATATCTAGATTTTAGTAAGGCTTTTGACACTGTCCCACATAGAAGACTTATCAATAAATTGCAGTCATTGAGCATGGACTCCCATATTGTTGAGTGGATTAGGCAGTGGCTGAGTGACAGACAACAGAGGGTTGTAGTCAATGGAGAACATTCAAAACAAGGTCATGTTACCAGTGGGGTTCCACAGGGATCTGTACTGGGACCAATTTTGTTTAATATCTTCATAAGTGATATTGCAAAAGGCCTCGATGGTAAGGTTTGTCTTTTTGCTGATGACACAAAGATATGTAACAGGGTTGATGTTCCTGGAGGGAAACGCCAAATGGAAAAGGATTTAGGAAAACTAGAAGGATTTAGGAAAACTAGAAGAATGAATACGAGGACTCACTGACACACGCTGGAGCTGTCCAGTACAGAGTTTAGCAAAATGGCTGGACATTTTGATAAGGGGATCTGTCACTAGAATATGCTGTACTTACTTAGGACACCATAAAACTGACGACAGATTCTATCTAACTAGATGTTCCTACCACTAAACCTTATTGAAATCTAGCGCAGTACCAAATGAGTTTTACACAATTTTGTACATTTTAAGTTTGTATGTGGAATCTTTTTGGGTGAGTTCATCACGTGTTATGCCTCCGTTTGACGTACACTTAAATAAATAAATAAAAGGGATAGAAAAATGCAGCACACCACGTTCTTGTATCCTGCACAGTCTGGTAAAAAAAAAGTATACAATTTTCTTTTTCCAATGGAACTCTATGGTGAACGGATACCACTGTATGGCATCAGTCTGAGGCATCCGTTTAATGTATACGTTTTTTGGATATGTTAAACAAAATGGAAAAAGTGACAACCTGAAGTCACAAGACAGGATTCTGCTGTTGGCTATGTGCCTGTCGTATCTGATGCTGCATCTTCTTCCATCGCAAATTTCAGCAGAAGATGTGGTTGGTGAGTGATCAGTTCCTCCTTGGAGCATCCACCCCAGAAATGTATTACATACTTTGTGTACAAACTACAACCAGCTGCTTCTACACTATACTATTTATACTCTGTAAGGAGGAAAGCTGTCACCAGCAAAATAAATCATACGGGTCGGGAACTTAGGCAATGATAAACTTAGATCAAGAAGAGGATGAAACCCTTTAAAGGGGCACGTCCATCAATTATTTGAAGTCACGCTAAAGGGCCCTTTACACGGGCCGACAATTGAACAGATCATCGCTAACCAGCATCACTGGCAGTGTAAATGCACCGTCGATTACCCGAAGAACGAGCAAAACACTCGTTCATCGGGTAATTGTATGTTTTGCGCAGCACAAAAGATCATCGTTTCCCAGTGCACACAATCAGCTTCCAGGAAACAGCGAGACAGTATGGGTAAAATCCACACCGTAGGTCATGTACATTGTATTCTATGAGAATTTGAAATTATCATGCACATGATGCAGATTTTCTTCCGCGCAGATTTTGACCTGCGGTGCGGATTTTAAAATCTGCAGCACGTCAATTTATTTAATTTTTCCTGACCGGATTTCCTACATTCACTTCAAAGGGGAGAGTAAAATCTGCATGCGGAAAATCCGCACCAATTGATGCGGACCGACTGCTCGGATTTCCCTGCGGATTGTCCGCACATAAATCCCTTTACCCTATAGGGAAGAGCGATTGCATTAGCGATCATACCTCCCCATACTCTAGAGAAGCTGGAGTAGAGGGGTACATGTACAGTAAATGCACCGGTCTCCTCCGCTAGCGATCAGCAGATTGCCAGGAAGGAATGCTTCCTTTCCAACAATCAGCTAGATCGTTGTCCCATGTAAAGGGACCATTAGTATTCTGTTTCTTGTCCTGGCTCTTTAACGTCTTCTTTGTTTGGACTTTTAGCAAGGCAAACAGTCCCTCTTAAAGGGAATTTGTCACCATGTACCTCCATAGCAATCCAAATTACTTTTCAGATGTGCGCTTGCCTGCTGAATTAAACGCAGTTTGCGCCATCTCAATTAGTGCTTTTATTATATGCAAATACCTACTTGGTGCAACTAGGGCGTCACCATTGCAGTTCATTGCACTAAAAGCTCTGCTACTTTTCACTGTTGATTGCGCCCTCGTCCCCCTCCAATTTTGAGTAACAGGGCAAGGCAGTGGCCATGTAATCGCATTTGGCCCTGTATTCTCACGATTGAGTATTCACCTCAGGGATCAGCACACGCGCAGTACAGGCCTGGTAGCCAACAGAAGGAGTCTGTACTGCGTAGGTGCTGATAACATCACTCTATATCTGGAAGACATAGACAATGGGATCAGCGAGAACAGATACCAAACTCGACCATCAGTCCCTGTGGGGACTCAATTAGAGCACCACACATTACACCGATAAGTGCAATGCTTTTTGTGGGCATCTTTATCTAGGTCTATCAAGAGAACATGAGAGATGCCATACTGTTATCCAAATACTACACCTACTATTATCATAAGGATTACCCTTCAGATAACATCTCCTCACAGCAGCAAACTGACAATGGATTAAAGGGATTCTGTCATGAGATTTTACCCCTATAATCTAAACATATGCCCATGTCCGTACTAATAACATGAATCCTAAGCTGGCCTTATTAAACCTGCTTGTGGCTCTGTTAGCCCAAAAAACGGGTTTTTATAACCTGTCAATCACCTAGCCCGGTCTCGACATTGCCACCCAAAACGCCCATTACAAGGAAGGAGACCGCGAGGCTCGTAGGAAAAAGGACCTGTGATGACATCATCGGCATGTAGCCTGTAACACATGAATAGTGCTATATACTGTGGGGTGTTATACTATATACACTTTTGGGTCTTGTATATTATACACTATAAGGGGCTGGGGGTGTACGGTATACGGTGGAGTGTTGTATAAGATATATGTTGCATAGTCTCCTTTAACCCCTTCCCAACCACTGACGTACATGTACGGCGCACTGATCGGCTGGGTGCAGGAGCTGCGCCCATTTAATCAGCAGCAGGGGTCCGGCTGTTCCTGATGTCGGCACTCTAAGGCTGCGTTCACACGAGCGTGTCCGGATTAGTTCCGGATGCGTCCCGGTGTGTTGCGGCAAACCCGCGCGAGTAGGAATGCAAATGCAGTCAGTTTTGACTGCGATTGCGTTCCGATGTTCAGTTTTTATTGTGCGTGTGCAATGTGTTTTGCACGCGCGTGATAAAAAACCGACTGTGGTACCCAGACCCGAACTTCTTCACAGAAGTTCAGGTTTGGGTTCGGTGTTGTGTAGATGTTATTATTTTCCCTTATAACATGGTTATAAGGGAAAATAATAGCATTCTGAAAACAGAATGCATAGTAAGTGATCAGTTGAGGGTTAAAAAAAAAATAAAAATTAACTCACCTTCTCCGTTTGTTCGCGTAAGTCCCGGTCTCTTCTTTACTTCTCAAAAGATAAACTATGGGCTAAAGGACCTTTGGTGACGTCAGATCACATGCTCCAATCACATGGTCCATCACCGCGGTGATGGACCATGTGATTGGAGCATGTGATCTGACGACACCAAGGGTCCTTTAGCCCATAGTTTATCTTTTGAGAAGTAAAGAAGAGACCGGGACTTACGCGAACAAACGGAGAAGGCGAGTTAATTTTTTTTATTTTTTTTAACCCTCAACTGATCACTTACTATGCATTCTGTTTTCAGAATGCTATTATTTTCCCTTATAACCATGTTATAAGGGAAAATAATACAGTGAATAGACTGTCACCTAGCAACCATGCGTGAAAATCGCACCGCATCCGCACTTGCTTGCGGATGCTTGCGTTTTTCACGCAACCCCATTCACTTCTATGGGGCCTGCGTTGCGTGAAAAACGCAGAATATAGAGCATGCTGCGATTTTCACGCAACGCATAAGTGATGCGTGAAAATCATCGCTCATCTGAACAGCCCCATTGAAAAGAATGGGTCCAGATTCAGTGCGGGTGCAATGCGTTCACCTACCGCATTGCACCCGCGCGGAAATCTCGCCCGTGTGAACGCAGCCTAACTCTTGCTATGCCACGGTCAGCGCTGACCGTGGCATGTATGGGGTTAGTGGAGAGAGGGGCCTAAAAAAAAGTTTAAAATAAAAAATAAAATAAAAAATTAGTTTGACAGAAAAAAATAAAAATAAAAGTTCCAAGAAAAAAAAAAGCTCCCTTTTCTCATAATTAAGTTATATATGATTGGGAAAAAAAGAAAAGTAAACATATTAGATATAACTGCGTCCGTATCGACAGGCTCTATAAAATATCACATGATCCACCCCATTTAAAAAAATATATAAATAAATCACAGTTCCATTTTTGGTCACCTTGCCTCACAAAAGGTATAATACCAAGCGATAAAAAAAGTTGTATGGCCGCTAGCACATACGCAATACCCAGTGCCCATAGCTCTGTGTGCTTTCATTGTGTAAAAAAACGGATTGGATACATATGCAAATTAACCTGAGATGAGTCCTGTCCCTGACTCATCTCACATACAGGACTCATCTCAGGTATATTTGCATATGTATCAAATCAGTTTTTTTACACAATAAAAGCACACAGAGCTATGGGGACTGGGTATTGCAGATGTGCTAGCGGCCATCTAGCAGCCCATGTCCTCAGCTCTATACACAAAATCCCGGTGACAGGTTCCCTTTAAATAGACAAGAAAAATACCTGCTTATTTTCGAAGTGCGATTTTATCAGTTGATGTTAACTAGAGCATCTGAAGAAAACATAAGAATGTACGGTCATAAATCCTAACCATAGTCCAGGGCAACAGATGACATAGCTATGATGGGGCGGCACACTGAGTCACCAAGATCAAGTCTGTGGCCACAATACAAAGCTGAATCACCACAACATCATAGGAAGCAGACAGTCCAAGCGTTCACTGCCGCAAGGTTAACTAAGGAAATCATAAAACCAGTTTGTTTTTAAGAATCCTGACCTGACAACTTTACATTAACCTTTTTAAAGACACAGAAATGGTGTCCTTGCTCTTGGGCCAGGGTTTCCAGGAGATCCCCATAGATCTCACATACTAACATATCCAGTGTCTTAATACTGTAGCTCTAATCCACTGGGACCATAGTATCTAGCCTCCTGTCAAACCTGCAGCTTCAGTCCAAATTGTAATACTGTAGTAGTCATTAACACTGCTCTATAGTAGAAAGAAACATTCAGGATACTTTATCCAAATCTACATTCTTAAGACTCAGAAGTCAGAGTATGAGCGCACTCATCACAACAACGTGACGTTCACAGGAAAAATGCAAAGCAAGACAAGAGTGGGCAAGAAAGGCATCTTCTTATCAGCGCTCAGGAAGAATGCTGACAACCTTGTCTGGAAAGGTGGCCATACGCCGAACAGGCGCATGGCCGGCAGTTATTATCATCATGTCAGTACAGTACAATAGCCCTGCAATCAGAACTGACTGCATCATAAAACGTGATGATGCAGTAAGTTTGGGTCAGTGGAGCCGCGGTTGGTCTAGGACATGCGGCCGACACACAGGCCGTGTTTCCCAGACTGAGCACGGTTGTGTGAATCAGGCCTAAGCCACCGCCGGCCCTCTGAAAACCAAGGAGCGGGCCAAAGTCAAGACACCCCTATATACTCATTAGGTCAAGGGCAGCAACCTCTGGCACCCCAGCAGTTGTGAAACTACAACTCCCAGAATGCATACTTGAAGGGCTGTTTTTGAAACTCCCATAAAAGATAACAGAGCATGCTGGGAGTTGTAACAGCTGGAGTGCTGGAGGCTGCACACCCCTACATTAGATGGTTGGCCAGTCCCTGGGTTTGGCCAACATTAAAGGGGTTTTCTGGCATTTTAATATTGATGAGCTATCCTCATGATAGGTCATTAATATCAGATCAGTGGGGGTCCGACTGACACCCGGCACCCCAGCCGCTCAGCTGGTTGAATGGAAGGCCACATTCCATGCGAGTGCTGCCTTCCTTTGTTTACCTGCTCGCAGTCGACAGTGCACCAGCAAGCCGGCATAACTACAAGCCATCCCATTCATTTCAATAGGATGGCTCGTTCCTGTACACTTGAATAGACAACACACTAAGGCCTCTTGCACCGACCATGGGGATGTTGCATGCGGATCGTGACCCCATTCACTTGAATGGGGTCCGCGATCCGTCCGTCCCGCAAAAAGATAGGACAAGTTCTATCTTTTTGCGGAACGGAAGCACCGGAATGGAACCCCACAAAAGCATTCCGTAGTGCTCCCGTAGGGTTCCGTTTCGTATCTCCGGATTTGCGGACCCATTCAAGTGAATAGGTCCGCATCCGTGATGCGGAATGCACATGGCCGGTGCCCCTTGTATTGTGGTCATGTGCAAGAGGCCTAAGGGTTGGTTCACACAGTTTTTTGGAGGAGGTTTTGAGGCAGATGTTTTACAGCCACAGCCAGAAGTGGATCGAGCATAAAGGAGACGTACAAGCCTTCCTTTATATTCCTAATCCTTTTGAAACCCCTGCTGGCTTTGACTAAAACACCTGCAGGAAAACCTGCCTCAAAAAACTCAGCGTGAACCTACCCTTAAGGCTACTTTCACACTAGCAGCAGCCTTCTCCAGCAAGCTGTTTCGTCAGGTGAACAGCCTGACGGATCCGTGCTGCCGCTAGTGCACGCATGCCGCCAGGAGTCCACTCCGGCCCCATTCACTATAATGGGGGCAGGCCGGGCGGCCGCATGATGGTGAATGGGGCCGGAGCGGACTACTGGCAAAATTCATATCGCCTGAAACCGCGCGAGACGTCAGTAAATTCAGTTGGCATTCCTATCTGCGGCTTTAAAAACATTTCAAAATAGGAATCCGAAGTCGGGTTTGCCACCTGTTGGTACCTCGATACCGTGCCCGACTTCGGATTCCTATCTGAAAATGTTTTTAAAGACGCAGATAGGTATACCGAAAATGTTTTTAAAGATGGAGATAGAAATACCGAATGAATTCACCAAAATCTCGCAAGACTTGAGGCATTAAGAATTTTGCCTACGCGCAGCCCATACATTTTAATGCTGTACAGAGACAGCATTAAAATAGAAGTTTTTGAACAAATCGACTTTGGATCTATGATCCGAAGCGCGATTCACTCAAGACTAGTGAGGATCATTATTGCATCCACTGTACATTGGATGGGATTAAGTAAAAACAGACTCATTCAATACGGAAATCTCACACAGTTTGTGTAGCTCCCGTTCATTATTATACAGAAGTTATGGAAACAGCAGAGTGTAGCCCAGTCAGCCATTTTTGCAGATCCACTCGGTCCAGCGCTTACTCTGGTCATTCGCATTGGCATAGATGGATATAAAAACTCTTTGGCCTCTTTCACACGGGCGAGTAATCCGCGCGGATGCGATGCGTGAGTTGAACGCATTGCACCCGCACTGAATCCCGACCCATTCATTTCTATGGGGCTGTTCACATGAGCGGTGATTTTCACGCATCACTTGTGCGTTGCGTGAAAATCGCAGCATGCTCTATATTCTGTGTTTTTCACGCAACACAGGCCCCATAGAAGTGAATGGGGTTGCGTGAAAATCGCAAGCATCCGCAAGCAAGTGCAGATGCGGTGCGATTTTCACGCACGGTTGCTAGGAGACGATCGGGATGGAGACCCGATCATTATTTTTTTCCCTTATAACATGGTTATAAGGGAACATAATAGCATTCTGAATACAGAATGCATAGAAAAATAGCGCTGGAGGGGTTAAAAAATAAATAAATAATAATTTAACTCACCTTTGTCCACTTGATCGCGCAGCCCGGCATCTCCTTCTGTCTCCTTTGCTGAACAGGACCTGTGGTGACGTCACTCCGGTCATCACATGATCTTTTACCATGGTGATGGATCATGTGATGACCGGAGTGACGTCACCACAGGTCCTGTTCAGCAAAGGAGACAGAAGGAGATGCCGCGCTGCGCTATCAAGTGGACTAAGGTGAGTTAAATTTTTTTATTATTTTTTTAACCCCTCCAGCGCTATTTTACTATGCATTCTGTATTCAGAATGCTATTATTTTCCCTTATAACCATGTTATAAGGGAAAATAATACAATCTACAGAACACCGATCCCAAGCCCGAACTTCTGTGAAAAAGTTCGGGTTTGGGTACCAAACATGCGCGATTGCAAAACGCATTACAATGTTTTGCACTCGCGCGGAAAAATCGCGGGTGTTCCCGTAACGCACCCGCACATTTTCCCGCAACGCCCGTCTGAAAGAGGCCTTTAAGGGTACATTCACAAGGGACAGGTCCACTGCAGTTTTTCTGGAATTCCACAGGAGAAATTCGCAATATTAACTGAAATGCTGCTCATTTAAAATCTGCACCGCAGGTCAGGTTAAGGGCTCATTCACACGACCGTAGGTATTTTGAGGTCCGCAAAAAATACAGATGACGTCCATGTGCATTCGGTATTTTGCGGAACAGCTGGCTATTCATAGAACAGCACTATCCTTGTCCGTAATGCGGACAATAATAGAACATGGAAATGGAATGCACACAGAGTAACTTCCGTTTATTTTTTTTGTGGAACTATTGAAATGAATTGTTCCGCATACAGTCCGCAAAAAAGAAATAAAAAAAACAACAGAACGGACAAAATATACGGTCGTGTGAAGGCTGTGCTCACACTGAGTTTTTCTGTGCTGAAAAAAAAACAAAAACCGAAGTGGAATCTGCTTCTAAGGCTACTTTCACACTGCCGTTTCTGGGTCCGCCTGTGAGATCCGTTTCAGGGCTCTCACAAGCGGCACAAAACTGATCCGTTCATCCCCAATGCATTCTGAATGGATAAGGATCCGTTCAGAATGCATCAGTTTGCCTCCGTTCAGCCTCCATTCCGCTCTGGAGGCGGACACCAAAACGCTGCTTGCAGCGTTTTGGTGTCCGTCTGACGAAACTGAGCCAAACGGATCCGTCCTGACTTACAATGTAAGTCAATGGGGAAGGATCCGTTTTTACTGACACAATATGGTGCAATTGAAAACGGATCCGCCTCCCATTGACTTTCAATGTAAGTCAAAACGGATCCGTTTGCATTATCATGAACAAAAAAAAAATAATAATTCTAACGGATCCGTTCTGAACAGATACAAGCATTTGCATTATAGGTGCGGATCCGTCTGTGCAGATACCAGACAGATCCGCACCTAAACGCAGGTGTGAAAGTAGCCTAATCCTGACCAAGAATAAACAAACACATCACTTATTTCTTCATGCCATGGTTTTTAAAACTGCTAATGGAATAAAAAAATTTAAAAAACATGGCATGTAAATCTCCCGCTGAAATCAATGGGTGATGGATTAAATGTATTTTATGAGCAAATTTTAGGTGTGGAATCCGCTCCAAAAGCAACGTAAACTAAAACCTCTGTGTGAACATAACCTAAGGCCTCCTGCACACGACCGTTTTTTTTTCTCTGTTTACTGGCCGTTTTTTGCGTTCCGTATACGGTCCCATTCATTTCAATGGTTCCGCAAAAAAAACGGAATGTACTCCGTATGCATTCCATTTCCGTATTTCCGTTTCTCCGTTCCGTTGAAAGATAGAACATGTCCTATTATTGCCCGCAAATCACGTTCAAGTCAATGGGTTCGCAAAAAAAACGGAACACATACAGAAATGCATCTGTATGTCTTCCGTATCCGTTCCGTTTTTTGCGGAACCATCTATTGAAAATGTTATGCCCAGCCCAATTTTTTCTATGTAATTACTGTATATGCCATACGGAAAAACGGAACGGAAAAACGGAACAGAAACGGAAAAAAAAAAAATAAATGGAACTACGGATCCGTGAAAAACGGACCGCAAAACACTGAAAAAGCCATACGGTCGTGTGCAGGAGCCCTAAGTCGGTGATTGTGAGCCAAAACCGGGTGCAGATCCAAAACCCAGAACAGGTACAAATCTTCCCATTACACCTTATCTCTGTGTAGTCTTCACTCCTGGTTTAGGGCTTGTTCACACGACCGTTGGTGTTCCGTGCCCGTGCTGTGAACCGCAAATTGCGGTCCGCAATGCACGGGCACCTTGCGTGGGGCAGGCCTATGGGGATCACAGACCCATTCACTTGGATGGGTCAGCGATCCCTCCATTCCGCAAAAAGATAGAGCATGTTCTATCTTTTTGCGGTGCAGAGGAACGGAACCCCAAAAAGCACTCCGTAGTGCTTCCGTAGTTTTGCGTTCCGTGCTTCCGCTCCGCATCTCCGGACCCATTTAAATCAATGGGTTTGCATCCGTGATGCGGAATGACAACGGAACGGTGCCCGTGTATTGCGGGTCCGCAATACGGGAACGGGACACCAATGGTCGTGTGAACGAGCCCTTAGACTCACAATCACTGATGGAAATCACTGACTAAACACTGACAGTACGAAAGCGACCAAAAGCCAATTTCACACGAGTGTATTCAGTGCGAAAAATGAGCTCTGTGTGTCATAGGTATCTCCCACCCTGAATACTGCTTCTAGGACATAACGCCATGGGACTATAATGATTTATAATGCTTTGTATTCCTGCCCGACCTCAACTCTAAAGAACTGTACTGACTTAATGCCATCAGTACAATTCATTGGAGTTAGGCCTCATGCACACGACCGTTGTGTGCATCCACGGCCGTTGTACCGTTTTCAGTTTTTTTCCGCAGACCCATTGACTTTCAATGGGTCCGTGGAAAAATCGGAAAATGCACCGTTTGGCTTCCGCGTACGTGATCCGTTTTTCCAGTCCGTGAAAAAAATAAGAAATGACCTATTTTTTTCACGGACAACGGTTCACGGACCCATTTAAGTCAATGGGTCCGTGAAAAATCACGGATGCACACAAGATAGTCGTCCGCGATCCGTGTCCGTTTTTCCTATCATTTTCAATGCAAACTTGACTTAGTTTTTTTTTTCACTTTTCATGTCTGTGGATCCTCCAAAAATCAAGGGAGACCCACGGATGAAAAAAGGACACGGATCACGGAACAACGGAAACCGTTTTTGCGGACCGCAAAAAAAAACGTCCGTGTGCATAAGGCCTTAGGCTGCATTCACACGTCCGTGGTGTGTTGCGGACCCGCAAATTGCGGGTCCGCAACACACCAGCCTGGCACCCCCATAGAAATGCCTATTCTTGTCCGCAGCTGCAGACAAGAATAGGACATGCTCTAATTTTTTGCGGAGCAGCGGAGCCAAAGATCGGGGCCGCGCACCGCAAATGCGGACAGCACACTGTGTGCTGTCCGCATCCATTCCGTCCCCATAGAGAATGAATGGGTCCGCACCCGTTCCGCAAAATTGCGGAACGGATGCGGACCCATTTTGCGGACGTGTGAATGGAGCCTTAATGTCAGGCAGGAACACACAGCATTGTAAATCATTATAACGCCATGGGTCTAGGTCATGGGAGCAGCTTTCAAGATGGGAACACTTCTGACACAAGTAGCATTATTTTTCCCACTGCCTAAAGACTCATGCACATGTTCGTAGCAGTTTTTGCAGTCCACAAATTACACATCCACAAAACAAGGATATCGGCTGTGTGTGTTCAGCATTTTGCGGAACAGAACACTCTGCCTTCTATAGAACAGTCCTATCCTTGTCTGTACAATAGAGAAGAATAGGACATGTCCTATTTTTTTGCGGGGCCACGGAACGGACATATGGATGTGGACAGCACAAGGTGTGAGGTCTGCATCTTTTGCAGCAACACTGAAGTGAATGGGTCCAAATCCGACCTGCAAAAAATGTGAATTGGATGTGGACAAAAAAACACGGCTGTGTGCATGAGGCATAAGCATCTGTGAAACAGGCCTTAGGCTGAATTCAATGAGCATTAGGCCTCATGCACACGGCCGTTGTTTTGGTCCGCATCCGAGCAGCAGTATTTGCGGCTTGGATGCGGACCCATTCACTTCAATGTGGCCGCAAAAGATGCGGACAGCACTCCGTGTGCTTTCCGCATCCGTTGCTCCGTTCCGTGGTCTGCAAATAAAATATAACCCGTCCTATTCTTGTCTGTTTTGCGGACAAGAATAGGCAGTTATATTAAAGGCTGTCCGCGCCATTCCACAAATTGCGGAATGCACACAGACGCCATCCATGTTTTGCGGACCGCAAAACACACAACGGTCGTGTGCATGAGGCCTTATACAGATGTATTTTGGACCCATATTACTTCCATGTGTTATGGACATCCCCAATTATATCTATGTTCCTGAGAGGTTGGACCAGTTAGACCCTCTGTCGGGCTGTAACACACGGGGGTAATAGACAGAAAATACATGTGTATTATGCTTGCATGAATCCTGCGGCACTGCAGTTCCTTGGGCGTCTATCCAGGCACAGAGGCTTATTCATGAGTACAACTGTGCCTGGTAGGTGCTACAACTCCATTTATGTGAATGGGTTAAACTGCGGCCACAGCTGCACGTGCACACGAGCCCATCTGCCTGGAGAAACAATGAAGGGCTGTGGTGCTCCAGAGAGCGCTGCAGCCCTTCATTCAGCTGATCATTGGCGTCAGACCCTCACCAATCACACATTGATAGGCAATTCTAAGAATGGGACATCAATGGGGTTTTTCTCGGAAACCCCCTTTGAGATGTATTTGTCAGTTTTAGCCAATAGATATGAAATATGCAAAAAAAACTTGAATTGGTAGAATGGTGTTGAATAGAGACGTGAGGATCACAACTAGTGGAGTCATGTTCAGAATATGAAAAGGAGTGGTTCTGAATTGGGCATTCATCATACAAACACAACAACCCAGCAGCACTATTACTCTACTCTTCTTGGCAAGAGAACTCTTGTCTGTGCAGATTTTAAACCATTTGAGGATACATAAGACTTAACAGTAAGACTTGTCTAATCTTCTATAGCTCCAATATAAATATATGCAGATTCTCAGGACTCGTCAAGTCATTTTCTGTTCTCAGCAGCTCTTCCCTCATAACAAACACTACTGCACATTTACCCGCCAATATAATGCGTCTACTATTTATTAGGTACACATCTCGCTGTGATGAATGAAAGACTCACCGACTCAAAAAATAGCATTTTTACATAAAGAAATAAATATACATATATTAATACACTGTAATATAAATGCATGTAAATCTAAAATGATATACAAATGCAAACTGTGGCCAAAAGTTTTGAGACGGACACACATTTTGGTTTTCACAAAGTTGCTGTTTCAGTGTTTTTAGATCTTTTTGGTCAGATGTTTCTGTGGTATACTGAAGTACAATTCTAGGCATTTCATACATTTTTTGATTTTTTTACTTTTAGTTATTTATTTTACAACTTTTATTGATAAATCCATCAAGTTTATGCAAAGACTCAATATTTCCAGTGTTGACCCTTCTTTTTCAAGACTTTTGCAGTTCGCCCCAGCATGCTGGATATCAGCTTTTGGACCAAATACGGACTGATGGCAACCCATTCTTACCTTATCAGTGCTTGGAGTTTATCACAAATTTTCTATAGTTGTTTTGTCCACTTGTTTTTTTAGGATTGACCACAGGTTCTCAGTCGGTATGAGATCTGAGGAGCTTTCTGGCCATGGACCCAAAATTTCAATGTTTTGTTCACTGAGGCACATGGTTATCACTTTAGACTTGTGACATGGTGCTCTATCATGCTGGAAAAAACATTGATCATTACCAAATTGCTCCTGGATGGTTGGAGTTAGAGGATGTTTCTAATACCATTTTATATTTGTGGCAGTGTTCTTAGGCAAAGTTATGAGTTAGCCCACTCTCCTGGATGAGATGCAACCCTACACATTAGTGGTCTCACGATGCTGTACTGTTGGCATGACACAGGACCTATGGCAACGCTCACTTTTCTTCTCCGGTCATTTTTTCAGATGTGCCAAACAGTCTAAAGGCGCTTTATCAGAGAAAATAACTTTACCCTAGTCATTGACACCAGGTCATCCTCGAAAAGCCTTCACCTCACTGTGCATGCCAATCCTACAGTATTCAGAGACCATTCATGTGTGCTTCTCATCCAAGGGAGTGGGCTCGCTCACAATTCTGCCTATTGGCATTGCCATGAATGAAGGAATGGTTTCAAAACATCATCCAAGAGCAACTTCTATCAGTGATCCAGAAGCTATTTGGTGATGAACAATTCCTTTTCCATCATGATGGAGCAACATGTCATAAGGCAAAAGTGATAACTAATAACTATGTGGCTCAGTGAACAAAAAAGTTTTGGATCTATGACCAGGAAACTCCTCACATTTCAACCCCATTGAGAACCATGGTCAACCTTTAAAAAGCAAATTCACAAACTAAACACAGAAATTGTGGTAAACCCCAAGCACTGATTAGGTACGAATGGGTTGCCAGGAGCCAGAATTAGCCCCAGGATCTGCCAGGGTGAACTGCAGAAGTCTTGAAGATAAAGGGTCAAGTTTTTGCAATAACGTGATGTATAGAAGTTAAAAAAAAAAATTTTGAATTGTACTTTAGTACACCATAGAAACATCCGACAAAAAACACTAAAGCAACAGGTTTGTGAAAACAAACAATGTGCGTCATTCTCAAAACTTTTGACCATGACTCTACCTAGAATTTTCTTGGCTTTGGATACATTTTTCTCTGTGCACACTTCAGACAGCAGGTGGGCAAGAGGGATCCTTGCTTTGTCTGCACATTGCAGGATCTAGTACAGGAAGTAACTATGAGATCATGTTAAGACTTGATGTATATAGCTGTAAGCACACACTACAGTTACTGAAATCAGAACCCAAGCGCTAAATTCAAGCACACCCTGCGGTCATTTAAAAAAAAGTTCAAAAGCAGCACAACAAAATGACACAAGTCCAAACCATAAGGCCTCCTGCACACGACCGTATGGCTTTTTCAGTGTTTTGCGGTCCGTTTTTCACAGATCCGTTGTTCCGTTTTTTGTTTCCGTTGCGTTTTCGTTTCTGTTCCGTTTTTCCGTATGGCATATACAGTATACAGTAATTACATAGATAAAATTGGACTGGGCATAACATTTTCAATAGATGGTTCCACAAAAACGGAAGACATACGGATGCATTTCCGTATGTGTTCAGTTTTTTTTGCGGACCCATTGACTTGAATGGAGCCACGGAACGTGATTTGCGGGCAATTATAGGACATGTTCTATCTTGAAACGGAACGGAAATACGGAAACGGAATGCATACGGAGTACATTCAGTTTTTTTTGAGGAACCATTGAAATGAATGGTTCCGCATACGGACCGTATACGGAACGCAAAAAACGGCCAGTAAATGGGGGGGGGGGAAACGGTCGTGTGCAGGAGGCCTAAGAAGAAACTTCTTTTTAGGAGCATATGCAACAAATGTTGAGAGACATGACTAAGGCATATTTCACTTGTTTGTGTCCGGTGATGACATTCGTGACAAGAGGTTCATCCGTGAACATATCCAGAATCCGTGTATGGTATGTGTGTGCCTTTTTGACCTCCATGTGTCAAAAATGGACACTGCTAGGCTGAAAATTAATTTCCAGAGGATCTCCTACCAATGATCCATAGAGTATAATATGTGCGAGGGATCTATAATCATGGGCAAAAACAGGGTATGCTTCCGCAGTGTCACCATAGACCCACGGTCCATGGAAAACCACTGATGTCTGAATACACACATTAAGGTCAATCGGTACATGTGAGACCGTGGACAGCACACGTCCATGATTCACCGGCATGTGAAAGAGGCCTATATGTACTATTAATTATGAGCTGTGACTGTCGCTCAAAAGTTTGTGCCCAAACTCATTTTGGCTACAAACCAGAGTCTCACTTTATTTCACTAGTGTCTTTATGATATTTGAACACCCAAAAACATTAAAGAAGAACAAACAGGACATCATGGTGATAACAAGTCTCCTCGACCACACTGTGTATGGGGAGCATATGTGATTTAGATCAATTTCTACACTAGAAAAACAGCAATGTACCCTGCAGGGAGAAAACCATGGAGAGGCTGTCCTAAAAATGGCGGCTTAATTTCTCCAAGCGTGTCCTGTGTGCTATTAAGTTAACAGGTAAGGGGAACAGAAACCCAAGTGTGCCTTCAAATGCAGCAAATCTTGTCGCATACATTTTCTGAGACTAAATATCAGTTCCATTGATGTGAATTGCCGTATGCATGGAACTGACTTTCAGTTGCAGAAAATTTCTGCAGTAAGATGTACCACATGTGAAGGCCCCAGCCCTGAACTTAATACTGTAACCCCTTCCACTCGGGCATCAGTAGGAACCTCCGCTTCTGAACCATCCTTACTTATTTTCTACCATGAAAGGCTCTGTTCACACTGCATGTAGAATATCCATTTGGTGTAGGTCAGTAAATGCTCCTGGCGCATTACATGAAAAATACTTCTGAAGTATACAATAGTACACCATAGAGCCACCTTCCTCTCTGTGCAGGAATGCAAAGGAAAGCAAGGATGCATCATCCGCACCAAGGACATGTCCTTAAAGGGGCTGTCCGGGTTCAGAGCTGAACCCGGACATATCCCCATTATCACCCAGGCAGCCCCCGACTTGAGCATCGGAGCAGTTCATGCTGCGATGTTCTCCTTTGCCCTGCGCTAAATTGCATTTTCTGGAGTTCCGGTGACGTACTGGGCTCTTCATGGGGAGGCTTCCGCCTAGCAGGAAGCCCGGTTACGTCACCGGGTCTGATGGGCGGACTTTAGCGCTGCCCTAGCGTGTAAAACGGCCAGGACAGCGCTAAAGCCCGTCCATCAGAGCTGGTGACGTCACCGAACACACTGCTGGGCGGAAGCTTCCGCCCGGTAATGTGTTATTGTAAATAAAAGAGCCCTTGCCCTGCGCGATCCTACACAGGGCAAGGGAAAGCATCGGAGCATGAAATGCTCTGATGCTAAAATCAGGCGGGCTGCCTGGGTGAAATTATGAGCTGAACCCGGACAACCCCTTAATGGCAGCCAATCGCAGCTGTATGTGGGGTCATGTGATTAGAAGACCTGTTCTCATGACAGGTCCTAAGTAAGGATATTACGTTATCTCACACAGAGGAGAATGGAGATCAGCAGAGTCCATCTTTGGGGGAGGGGGGGAGAGAATCATTAAAGGGAACTTGTCATTACAGGTTCATACTGCCGGGGATTTGGACACCACTAACTTGAAGACAGGATCCCCTTTATGACCCTACAGGGTCCCCATCAGAGAAAGCTTTTACTCTAACTTTACATAATGGCCTTGCTCCCCATTTATTTCTAATTTTATCCACTTAGCTGTTATAAACGATGTGAATGGTGCCATGTATAACCAGGTATGGTACAGCAGTGCTCCAGAATTAGGCCTCATTTTTTTAAGTTCCGCAAAAAAAGGGGTCCGTAGGTCCGTGATCCGTGACCGTTTTTTTGTCTGTGGGTCTTCCTTGATTTTTGGAGGATCCACGGACATGAAAAAAAAGTCGTTTTGGTGTCCGCCTGCCCGTGCGGAGCCAAACGGATCCGTCCTGAATTACAATGCAAGTCAATGGGGACGGATCCGTTTGACGGTGACACAATATGGTGCAATTGCAAACGGATCCGTCCCCCATTGACTTTCAATGTAAAGTCAGGAGTCCCTTTTATACCATCGGATCTGAGTTTTCTCCAATCCGATGGTATATTTTAACTTGAAGCGTCCCCATCACCATGGGAACGCCTCTATGTTAGAATATACCATCGGATTTGAGTTAGATCGTGAAACTCAGATCCGACAGTATATTCTAACACAGAGGCGTTCCCATGGTGATGGGGACGCTTCAGGTTAGAATATACTAAAAGAACTGTGTACATGACTGCCCACTGCTGCCTGGCAGGTGCTGCCAGGCAGCAGGGGGCAGAACCCCCCCTCCCCCCCTGTATTTGACTCATTGGTGGCCAGTGCGGCCCCCCCTCCCTCCCCTGTATTTAACTCATTGGTGGCCAGTGCGGCCCCCCCTCCCTCCCTTGTATTTAACACATTGATGGCCAGTGCGGCCGCCCCCCTCCCTCCCCTGTAGTTAACACATTGGTGGCCAGTGCGGACGGCCCCCCCCTCCCTCCCCTGTAGTACTGTATATTAATTGGTGGCCAGTGGGCCCCCCCTCCCTCCCCCTCCTAATTAAAATCTCCCCCCTATCATTGGAGGCAGCGGAGAGTACCGATCGGAGTCCCAGTTTAATCGCTGGGGCTCCGATCGGTAACCATGGCAACCAGGACGCTACTGCAGTCCTGGTTGCCATGGTTACTTAGCAATTTTTAGAAGCATTATACTTACCTGCGAGCTGCGATGTCTGTGACCGGCCAGGTGCTCCTCCTACTGGTAAATGACAGGTCTGTGCGGCGCATTGCTTATAGCACAGACCTGTCACTTACCAGTAGGAGGAAAACGGCACAACGGCCACGGATGCACACAACGGTCGTGTGCATGAGGCCTTAGAGAAATGCATCAGTGGTGGCTTTCTACCACCAAACCTTGTAGAGAAATGCCTGAAGAAGGGTGTTTTACCGCCTGAATGGTGGTAGCAATAAGAAATTCTTTATTTGCAAACATAGTCAAGTGAGTGCTATCTATAATTCTAGAACTGCTTGACGCAAGACCTATAGGGGTTATCCCATTTCAGAAACATCCCCCCCCTCCCCCCCTCATGTGCCGGGCCCTGGTCCCCGCACAGCCGCTGCTGCTTCTCCCTGCACACCAATGAAAACATCCGGTGTCGGGGGGGGAGCAGCCAATGGCACGTAGGGGCGGGGATGGGCCTCCCTAGCATCGCCGCCTGCCATTGGCTGCTCCCCCCCCTCCCCCAGACACGGATGTTTTCATCAGTGTACAGGGAGAAGCAGCAGCGGCGGTGCAGGGATCAGGAGCGGCGTAAGTATATTCCCTCTGAGGGGCCCGGCACATGGGGGGGGGGGGGGGGATGTTTCTAAAATCGGATAACCCCTTTAAAGGAGTGCCCATAGGCCAGTGCTTTTTTCTACCAGTGTGCAAGCGCAGCCACCGCTGCTAGATTGCAGGGTGGTCGTAACCATGGAAACGAGCAGTGTATAATGTGGTGGAAATTAATTCCAGCCAGCAAAGGAAGCAATATGGACAATCAAAATACATTAGTAACTGCCTTGTATTAACTTTCTCAGCCATTTGCTGAAGTGAGACAACCCTTTTAAGATTAGAGGAATCAGGGTACAACTACATTGCGCAGTCGTGTGCTGCTTCCAACATGGCCACATTTGAGTACCGCAGCAAGGGACAGTACTGAAGGTGCCGCATAATCATTATCCGTGCAGACTGACTAAACTGTGCGGTGTCATTATTTTAATTAGAGGCTGGGCATTACAATCGAGTCATACCGCTCACCTGCGCAGTGTGGTCGTAACCTTACTGACTTTCCGTAAAAGGGGATGTCCGGTTTCCTATATTAATCACCTATCCCCGGTATGAGATTGGTGGGGATCACACTCCTAACACCCCTGCCGACCAGCTGTTGTAAGAGAACGCAGCGCTCACCATTGATATCTCAGCGGCAAGCAGGTGCAATTACAGCTCATCAGTCCCTATTCACTTCAATGGGAAGGAGCATTCGCGTGAATGGGGTGGAGAAGCTGTAATTACATGTGCTCGCCTCACCACTGAGCTGAAGGAAAAATCTACCTCAAAACTAAAATCTCCATAAACCTCTGTGTGAACCTACCCTAAGTTCTCATGCACATGACTATGTATTTTGTGGTCCGCAAAAAATGGATCCGCAAAAAATACGGATGATGTCCGTGTGCATTCCATGTTTTGCGGAATGGAACAGCTGGCCCCTAATAGAACAGTCCTATCCTTGTCCGTAATGCGGACAACATTAGGACATGTTCTATTTTTTTGCGGAACGTAAATACGGACATACGGAAACGGAATGCACATTGAGTAACTAACTTTTTTTTTTTTTTGCGGACTCATTGAAATGAATGGTTCCGTATACGGTCCGCTAAAAAAAACGGAACGGACACTGAAAGAATATATATTCGTGTGCATGAGGCCTAAGGCTAATTTCACACCAGCATTTTTGGTCAGGGAAACAGCTACGATGCCCAGTTCCTGTACTCAGTCATTATGGTGCCACCACATGGTGCACGTTTCCTGGACTGAAAGATGACCCACTAGCTCTCCTGACATGACTATTTTAGTAAATAACCGCACTCCCTATGAACTAAATAATGCTGGAGCAGCTTTTCTTAGAAATTGTGGCATCCCTCATTATTCCCCCTAGAAAGGACTGAATACATTTACTACTGGGTGTCACCGTTCCCCTTGTCAGTGCGCTGTGTTCTGACACACCGACACCGTCCAGTCAGTGCTGACTATGTACAGGCGCATCCTAGTCACAGGGGAATGGCGGGGACGGACTGAGAACTTATAGGGCTTATCCAATAGTACAAATACCCCCCACAATCCCTCATGTTGTAGGCAGGTCCACATTCACAGAAGGTGGGGCAACACAAGTAGGTGGAGCCAACATAAGTAGGCGGGGCCAGCAATACCACAGTACAGCACAATATACCGCCCCAGCAGAACCAGATACCACAGTGCAGCACAAAATACCACCCCAGCAGAACCAGATACCACACTGCAGCACAAAATACCACCTCAGCAGAACCAGATACCACAGTGCAGCACAAAATACCACCTCAGCAGAACCAGATACCACAGTGCAGCACAATATACCGCCCCAGCAGAACCAGATACCACAGTGCAGCACAATATACCGCCCCAGCAGAACCAGATACCACAGTGCAGCACAATATACCGCCCCAGCAGAACCAAATACCACAGTGCAGCACAATATACCGCCCCAGCAGAACCAGATACCACAGTGCAGCACAAAATACCGCCCCAGCAGAACCAGATACCACAGTGCAGCACAAAATACCGCCCCAGCAGAACCAGATACCACAGTGCAGCACAAAATACCACCCCAGCAGAACCAGATACCACAGTGCAGCACAATATACCGCCCCAGCAGAACCAGATACCACAGTGCAGCACAATATACCGCCCCAGCAGAACTAAATACTAAAGTGCAGCACAATATACTGCCCCAGCAGAACTAAATAATACTACAGTGCAGCACAATATACTGCCCCAGCAGAACCAGATACCACAGTGCAGCACAAAATACCACCCCAGCAGAACCAGATACCACAGTGCAGCACAAAATACCACCCCCGCAGAACCAAATACCCCAGTGCAGCACAATATACCGCCCCAGCAGAACTAAATACTACAGTGCAGCACAATATACTGCCCCAGCAGAACCAGATACCACAGTGCAGCACAATATACTGCCCCAGCAGAACCAGATACCACAGTGCAGCACAATATACTGCCCCAGCAGAACCAGATACCACAGTGCAGCACAATATACTGCCCCAGCAGAACCAAATACCACAGTGCAGCACAATATACTGCCCCAGCAGAACCAGATACCACAGTGCAGAACAATATACTGCCCCAGCAGAACCAGATACCACAGTGCAGCACAATATACTGCCCCAGCAGAACCAAATACCACAGTGCAGCACAATATACTGCCCCAGCAGAACCAAATACCACAGTGCAGCACAATATACTGCCCCAGCAGAACCAGATACCACAGTGTAGCACAAAATACCGCCAAAATCTTCAAATATATCACCGTCCTGAGTTGAATTAAGAAGGGCACCTGCGGCCGTCGGAAATTTCCCTGTAGGGTCTATCGCCAGTCCAGCCCTGGGGAATGGTAACGCCCAGTCTATTTAGAACAGAGGAAAGACACCATACAAATCTCTAAGAAAAGATGCCCCAGAATTGTTATTTTATGTACAATAGAAGGATTTCCTAAAAAATAAAATAAAAGAAGAAGACTAAGCCGGCCACAGAGAAACGTGGAGGAAAGCCATGTCCGCCACTGACTGGCAATACAATCAATGCTATAAAAAGAGTGACTTAATTTCCTCCTGGAGGCCACATTAGTGGTCACCAGTCACACATGACCGTGCACCTGTCAGACCATCCCGCTTATGGCCTGAGTGACTGCTGAGTGCAGAGCATTCCCAGGACTGTCACTGTGAGTGTGAGCACAGCCTGAGTGACTGCTGAGTGCATTCCCAGGACTGTCACTGTGAGTGTGAGCACAGCCTGGGTGACTGCTGAGTGCATTCCCAGGACTGTCACTGTGAGTGTGAGCACAGCCTGAGTGACTGCTGAGTGCATTCCCAGGACTGTCACTATGAGTGTGAGCACAGCCTGAGTGACTGCCGAGTGCATTCCCAGGACTGTCACTGTAAGTGTGAGCACAGCCTGAGTGACTGCTGAGTGCATTCCCAGGACTGTCACTATGAGTGTGAGTCTAGGCTGTGTGCTGAGTGCATTCCCAGGACTGTCACTATGGCCTCTTTCACGCGGCCGTTTTCTTTTTCCGTTTTGCGGGCCGTTTTTGGCGGTCCGTATACGGAACCATTCATTTCAATGGTTCCGCAAAAAAAACGGAATGTGTTCAGTATGCATTCAGTTTCCGTATTTCCGTTTTTCCGTTCCGTTTAAGATAGAACATGTCCTATATTTGGCCGCAAATCACGTTCCGTTGCTCCATTAAAGTCTATGGGTCCGCAAAAAAACGGAATGCATACGGAAATGCATCCGTATGTCTTCCGTATCCGTTCCGTTTTTTGCGGAACCATCTATTGAAAATGTTATGCCCAGCCCAATTTTTTCTATGAAATTACTGTACACTGTATATGCCATACGGAAAAACGGAACAGAAAAACGGAAATACGGAAACGGAAACACAACGGAAACAAAAAAACGGAACAACGGATCCGTTTAAAACGGACCGCAAAACACTGAAAAAGACATACTGTCGTGTGAAAGAGGCCTATGAGTGTGAGCCCAGGCTGAGTGACTGCTGAGTGCATTCCTAGGACTGTCACTATGAGTGTGAGCCCAGCCTGAGTGACTGCTGAGTGCATTCCCAGGACTGTCACTGCGAGTGTGAGCACAGCCTGAGTGACTGCTGAGTGCATTCCCAGGACTGTCACTATGAGTGTGAGCACAGCCTGAGTGACTGCCGAGTGCATTCCCAGGACTGTCACTGTAAGTGTGAGCACAGCCTGAGTGACTGCTGAGTGCATTCCCAGGACTGTCACTATGAGTGTGAGTCTAGGCTGTGTGCTGAGTGCATTCCCAGGACTGTCACTATGAGTGTGAGCCCAGGCTGAGTGACTGCTGAGTGCATTCCCAGGACTGTCACTGTGAGTGTGAGCACAGCCTGAGTGACTGCTGAGTGCATTCCCAGGACTGTCACTATGAGTGTGAGTCTAGGCTGTGTGCTGAGTGCATTCCCAGGACTGTCACTATGAGTGTGAGCCCAGGCTGAGTGACTGCTGAGTGCATTCCCAGGACTGTCACTATGAGTGTGAGCCCAGGCTGAGTGACTGCTGAGTGCATTCCCAGGACTGTCACTATGAGTGTGAGCACAGCCTGAGTGACTGCTGAGTGCATTCCCAGGACTGTCACTATGAGTGTGAGCCCAGCCTGAGTGACTGCTGAGTGCATTCCCAGGACTGTCACTATGAGTGTGAGCCCAGCCTGAGTGACTGCTGAGTGCTTTCCTAGGACTGTCACTATGAGTGTGAGCCCAGCCTGAGTGACTGCTGAGTGCATTCCCAGGACTGTCACTGTGAGTGTGAGCCCAGGCTGAGTGACTGCTGAGTGCATTCCCAGGACTGTCACTATGAGTGAGCCCAGCCTGAGTGACTGCTGAGTGCATTCCCAGGACTGTCACTATGAGTGTGAGCCCAGGCTGAGTGACTGCTGAGTGCATTCCCAGGACTGTCACTGTGAGTGTGAGCCCAGGCTGAGTGACTGCTGAGTGCATTCCCAGGACTGTCACTATGAGTGTGAGTCTAGGCTGTGTGCTGAGTGCATTCCCAGGACTGTCACTATGAGTGTGAGCCCAGCCTGAGTGACTGCTGAGTGAATTCCCAGGACTGTCACTATGAGTGTGAGCACAGCCTGAGTGACTGCTGAGTGCTTTCCTAGGACTGTCACTATAAGTGTGAGCACAGCCTGAGTGACTGCTGAGTGCATTCCCAGGACTGTCACTATGAGTGTGAGCCCAGCCTGAGGGGACAGAAAATGGCAGCTCCTGTCACTTACTCTTGGTGGCCGCTATCAGGTTCTTCCCATCCTTCAGCAGGTCCTTGATGAACTTGTTGGTTCTGTCCAGCTCCGCCTCATGGGCACGTACCCTCTCCCGGAGCCAGGGGCTGTCCAGGTAGCAGTCACTAAACTCCAAGGGCTGCAGCCCCATGCTGAGGACGACCTGGCTCCCAGCCGCACTGCCTCCTTGTAAATCCCTTAATAGGCAACCAAGACGGCGGAGAAGCGGGCAGACCGGGGGTGGCTGCTACACGGGGCTCGGCGGCACCAGGCGGGAAGTTGCAGCCGGTTCACGGAGCCCGGGCTGAGGAGACTCCGAGCTGCGGGGATGTGTGTCCGCTCAGCCCCAGTGCACACATTCCTGCACACAGAGCCCGCCCCACTGATGCCGGTGCCCTCCGCGCACATCCTCCTGTAGCCTCCTTGCACTCCTCCTCTTTCCTTGTCCTCCAGCACGGCCTCCTCTGCCTGGCAGCCCTCCCCCGTCACCTCGGGCCTGACCTCCGGCTCTGTCACATTACAGCCTGGCAGAAGCCCTGTGCCCTGTTCTACTGGGGTGGGGTCCAAGGGGCATTTCAGTCAGCTCTGTACAACTTGGGGACAGATTTTATGACTGCGTTTTACTCATTTTGGGCTACGTTTTTCAATTGGTCTTTATTAAAAATATTCAGTATTTCTGTCACAAAAGGTTAATTGCTTGTCCAAGGCCTCTTGCACACGAACGTTGGGCATCCGTTCCGTGCATTGAATGCACAGCCAACATCCGTGCGGCGGCCGGGACGGATCAAGGGAGACCCATTCAACATGAATGGGTCCGCGATCCGTCCGCACATAGTTCTATTTTTTTGCGGTGCGGGGGCACGGACGGAAACACTGATCCATGCTTCCGTTCCGCATCTCCGTGATTGCGGACCCATTCAAATGAATGGGTCCTCATCCGTGATGCGGAGAGCAGACGGGCCGGTGCCCGTGTATTGCAGGGCCGCAATACGGGCACACAACGTTCATGTGCAAGAGGCCTAACTGTGTGAATGGTACTTTCATGATTTTTTTTTCATGAAAGAAAAAAACCATGAACATTGATTATAGGATGAATTAACCACTTGCCATCCGGGCCATTTGCCCCCTTCCTGACCAGGCCAAATTTTGCAAAACTGACATATCTCACTTTATGTGGTAATAACTTTGGAACGCCTTTATTTATCCAAGTCATTCAGAGATTGTTTTCTCGTGACACATTGTACTTCATGATAGTCATAAATTTGAGTCAAAATATTTCACCTTTATTTATGGAAAAATCCCAAATTTACCCAAAAATTTGAAAAATTCGCAATTTTCTAAATTTCAATTTCTCTGCTTTTAAAACAGAAAGTGATACCTCATAAAATATTTATTATTTAACATTCCCCATATGTCTACTTTATGTTGGCATCATTTTGGAAATGTCATTTTATTTTTTTAGGACGTTAGAAGGCTTAGAAGTTTAGAAGCAATTATTCAAATTTTTAAGAAAATTGCCAAAACCCACTTTTTAAGGACCAGTTCAGGTATGAAGTCACTTTGTGGGGCCTACATAGTGGATACCCCCATAAATGACCCCATTGTAGAAACTACACCCCTCAAGGTATTCAAAACCGATTTTACAAACTTTGTTAACCCTTTAGGCGTTCCACAAGAATTAAAGGAAAATGGAGATCAAATTTTTAAATTTCACTTTTTTAGCAGATTTTCCATTTTAATCAATTTTTTTCTTTAACACATCGATGGTTAACAGCCAAACAAAACTCAATATTTATTACCCAGATTCTGCGGTTTACAGAAACACCCCACATGTGGTCATAAACTGCTGTATGGGCACACGGCAGGGCGCAGAAGAAAAGGAACTCCACATGGTTTTTAGATGCCATGTCCCATTTGAAGCCCCCTGATGCACCCTTACAGTAGAAACTCCCAAGAAGTGACCCCATTTTGGAAACTAGGGGATAAGGTGCCAGTTTTATTAGTACTATTTTTGGGTACATATGATTTTTTGATCATTCATTATAACACTTTATGGGGCAAGGTGACCAAAAAATTGGTTGTTTTAGCACAGTTTCTATTTATTTATTTTTACAGCGTTCACCTGAGGGGTTTAGTCAAGTGACATTTTTATAGAGCAGATTGTTACGGACGTGGCGATACCTAATATGTATACTTTTTCTCATTTATTAAAGTTTTACACAATAATATCATTTTTGAAACAAAAAAATTATGTTTTAATGTGTCCATGTTCTAAGAGCTATATTTTTTTTATTTTTTGAGAGATTTTCTTATGTAGGGGCTCATTTTTTGCGGGATGAGGTGACGGTTTTATTGGTACTATTTTGTGGGACATACGCATTTTTGATCACTTGGTGTTGCACCTTTTGTGATGCAAGGTGACAAAAATTGCTTGTTTTGACACAGTTTTTTTTTTTTTTTTTTTTACGGTGTTCACCCGAGGGGTTAGGTCATGTGATATTTTTATAGAGCTAGTTTTTACGGACGCGTCAATACCTAATATGTATACTTTTTTTTATTTGTTTCACTTTAACACAATAATAGCATTTTTGAAACCAAAAAAATGATGTTTTAGTGTCTCCATGTTCTAAGAGCTATAGTTTTTTTATTTTTTAAGAGATTTTCTTATGTAGGGGCTCATTTTTTGCGGGATGAGGTGACGGTTTTATTGGTACTATTTTGTGGGACATACGCATTTTTGATCACTTGGTGTTGCACCTTTTGTGATGCAAGGTGACAAAAATTGCTTGTTTTGACAGTTTTTTTTTTTTTTTTTTCGGTGTTCACCCGAGGGGTTAGGTCATGTGATACTTTTATAGAGCTGGTTTTTACGGACGCGGCGATACCTAATATGTCTATTTTCTTTTATTTTTTCTATTTTTAATTTTTTTTTTTTATTCCTTACTTGGGAACTTTTTTTTTTTTACATGTGAAACTTTATTTTATTTTATTTTTTCAACCCTTTATTTTTTTTTATTTTTTTTTACACTTTTCGTCCCCCATAAGGTCATACAAGACCTCTGGGGGACATTTACTTCACTTTTTCTTTTTTTTTTCACAGTTGATTTCTCCTGTAACTGGGGCTGACATAGTAGCCCCAGTTACAGGACAAATGCACCCCTATAGAGGCTGTACAGCAGCAATCCTGCGCTGTACAGCCTCACAGCAGGGCTGATCGAGGTCTCTGAGAGACCTCACACAGCCCCTGCACACTCCGGTCACGGCGGTCACATGACCGCCGGGCCGGAACAGGAAGCGCACAGCGCTTCCTGCTCTGCAGACACAGCGCTCGGTGAGCGCTGTGTCTGCAGCGATCGTGAAGGCAGGGACACCTGGGCACTGTCCCTGCCTTGTCTTAGGGTTGCCCTGCTGTCACTGACAGCGGGCAACCCGATCAGCAGCTGCACGATTAGCGTGCAGCTGCTATTTCTGACAGGACGTTCTAAAACGTGCTGTCAGAAATAGACGTCCACCCATAGGACGTTTATATCCTATGGGCGGACGGGAAGTGGTTAAGGACATTTGGAATAATTATCGTGATCATTGGATGAACTAAGAATATCTGCATCTTTTTTGGGAATCATACACTGAACAAAAATATAAACGCAACACTTTTGGTTTTGCTCCCATTTTGCATGAGCTGAACTCAAAGATCTGAACCATTTTCTACACACAAAAGACCCATTACTCTCAAATATTGTTCACAAATCTGTCTAAATCTGTGTTAGTGACACTTCTCCTTTGCCAAGATAATCCATCCCACCTCACAGGTGTGGCATATCAAGGTGCTGATAGACAGCATGAATATTGCACAGGTGTGCCTTAGACTGGCCACAATAAAAGAGCACTCTGAAATGTGCACAGTTTTGCCTTACTGGGGGGGGGGGGGGGGGGGGTGTGTCAGAAAACCAGTCAGTATCTGGTGCAGCCACCAGTTGCCTCACACAGTGCAACACATCTCCATCGCATAGAGTGGATCAGGTTGTTGATTGTGGCCTGTGGAATATTGGTCCACTCCTCTTCAATAGCTGTGCGAAGTTGCAGAATATTGGCAGAAACTGGAACACGCTGTTGTATAAGCCGATTCAGAGCATCCCAAACATGGTCAATTGGCAAGTATGCTGGCCATGCAAGAACTGGGATGTTTTCAGCTTCCAGGAATTGTGTACAGATCCTTGCAATACGGGGCCGTGCATTATCATGCTGCAACATGAGGTGATGGTCATGGATGAATGGCACAACAATGGGCCTCAGGATCTCATCACGGTATCTCTGTGCATTCAAAATTCCATCAATAAAATGCACCTGTGTTTGTTGTCCATAATATACGCCTGCCCATACCATAACCCAACAGCCATAATGGGCCACTAGATCCACAACGTTGATGTCAGCAAACCGCTCACCCACACGACGCCACACACACTATCTGCCGTGAACAGTGAAAACAACGCCTCTCCAACGGGCCAGCTGCCATCTAATGTGAGCATTTGCCCACTCAAGTCGGTTTCGGCGACGAACTGCAGTCAGTTCCAGACCCCGATGAGGACGACGAGCATGCAGATGAGCTTCCCTGAGACGGTTTCTGACAGTTTGTGCAGAAATTCTTTGGTTATGCAAACCGATTGTTGCTGCAGCTGTCCGGGTGGCTGGTCTCAGACGATCATGGAGGTGAACATGCTGGATGTGGAGGTCCTGGGCTGGTGTGGTTACACGTGGTCTGCAGTTGTGAGACCAGTTGGATGTACTGCCAAATTCTCTGAAACTCCTTTGGAGACGGCTTATGGTAGAGAAATGAACATTCATTGCACGGGACACAGCTCTGGTAGACATTCCTGCAGTCAGCATGCCAACTACACTCTCCGTCAAACATTGCGACATCTGTGGCATTGTGCTGTGTGATCAAACCGCACATTTCAGAGTGGCCTTTTATTGTGGGCAGTCTAAGGCACACCTGTGCAATATTCATGCTATCTAATCGGCACCTTGATATGCCACACCTGTGAGGTGGGATGGATATCTCGGCAAAGGAGAAGTGCTCACTAACAGAGATTTAGACAGATTTGTGAACAATATTTGAGAGTAATGGGTCTTTTGTGCATGTTGAAAATGTTTCAGATCTTTGAGTTCAGATCATGCAAAATGGGAGCAAAACCAAAAGTGTTGCGTTTATATTTTTGTTCAGTGTACAGTCGTGGCCAAAAGTTTTGAGAATTACATAAATATTGGAAATTGGAAAAGTTGCTGCTTAAGTTTTCATAATAGCAATTTGCATATACTCCAGAATGTTATGAAGAGTGATCAGATGAATTGCATAGTCCTTCTTTGCCATGAAAATTAACTTAATCCCAAAAAAAACTTTCCACTGCATTTCATTGCTGTCATTAAAGGAACTGCTGAGATCATTTCAGTAATCGTCTTGTTAACTCAGGTGAGAATGTTGACGAGCACAAGGCTGGAGATGATTATGTCAGGCTGATTGGGTTAAAATGGCAGACTTGACATGTTAAAAGGAGGGTGATGCTTGAAATCATTGTTCTTCTATTGTTAACCATGGTGACCTGCAAAGAAACGCGTGCAGCCATCATTGCGTTGCATAAAAATGGCTTCACAGGCAAGGATATTGTGGCTACTAAGATTGCACCTCAATCAACAACTTATAGGATCATCAAGAACTTCAAGGAAAGAGGTTCAATTCTTGTGAAGAAGGCTTCAGGGCGTCCAAGAAAATCCAGCAAGCGCCAGGATCGTCTCCTAAAGAGGATTCAGCTGCGGGATCGGAGTGCCACCAGTGCAGAGCTTGCTCAGGAATGGCAGCAGGCAGGTGTGAGCGCATCTGCACACACAGTGAGGCGAAGACTTTTGGAAGATGGCCTGGTGTCAAGAAGGGCAGCAAAGAAGCCACTTCTCTCCAAAAAAAACATCAGGGACAGATTGATCTTCTGCAGAAAGTATGGTGAATGGACTGCTGAGGACTGGGGCAAAGTCATATTCTCCGATGAAGCCTCTTTCCGATTGTTTGGGTCATCTGGAAAAAGGCTTGTCCGGAGAAGAAAAGGTGAGCGCTACCATCAGTCCTGTGTCATGCCAACAGTAAAGCATCCTGAGACCATTCATGTGTGGGGTTGCTTCTCATCCAAGGGAGAAGCAACCCCACACTCACTCACAATTTTGCCCAAAAACACAGCCATGAATAAAGAATGGTACCAAAGCACCCTCCAACAGCAACTTCTTCCAACAATCCAACAACAGTTTGGTGAAGAACAATGCATTTTCCAGCACAATGGAGCACCGTGGCATAAGGCAAAAGTGATAACTAAGTGGCTCGAGGACCAAAACGTTGACATTTTGGGTCCATGGCCTGGAAACTCCCCAGATCTTAATCCCATTGAGAACTTATGGTCAATCCTCAAGAGGCGGGTGGACAAACAAAAACCCACTAATTCTGACAAACTCCAAGAAGTGATTATGAAAGAATGGGTTGCTATCAGTCAGGAATTGGCCCAGAAGTTGATTGAGAGCATGCCCAGTCGAATTGCAGAGGTCCTGAAAAAGAAGGGCCAACACTGCAAATACTGACTCTATGCATAAATGTCATGTAATTGTCGATAAAAGCCTTTGAAACGTATGAAGTGCGTGTAATTATATTTCACTACATCACAGAAACAACTGAAACAAAGATCTAAAAGCAGTTTAGCAGCAAACTTTGTGAAAACTAATATTTGTGTCATTCTCAAAACTTTTGGCCACGACTGTATATACATATACTTGATTAAGTACTATAATATATACTGTATATACGGTACGTAACAGCTGACTAACCGCTATATGAACTTTTTGCGCCTATTTTTAATCTTTTATATTTTTTTAACTTTTTTATACATATATTTCTTTATATATTTTTGCACTATATTTTTGTATTTTATTTATTGTCTTCTAATACTTCATTTATCTATTAAATAACAAATCCTCATTGAGTGCCTGTTACTACTTTATAATATAATTAAAAAAAATAGCATCATGGGCATCGCCACGTGCGAAAACACCCGTACTTTTAAAATATAAAAAAATCCCATATGGTGAATAGCGTAACAAAAAAAATAGTAAGGGGGGAACTAACTCTCCTTAGGGAGAGAGCACCTTAATCAGTGTGAGGAGACTTTTAGGCCATACATGCTCCTCTGGAATTCTGGGAGGGAAGAGATGCAAATGAGCTCTTAACAAGCTCTGCCTCTAATGCCACCAGATGTAAGGCAGCTATCCTATAAGTCAATGTTCAGCTTTTAAAATAAGCCTTGAGACATGACTTGGATATTAAATAAGCCAGCACCTCATCTGCAGACAGCTGTTTCGGGGTGATTGCCCCTCAAAAAAAAAAAAAATGGATGGTTCACCGTTTTTTCATCACTTTAAACGGTGAATAAAAAGTGATCAAAAAGTAATACAGACTGCAAAAAATGAGCCCTCACACATCTCCTTAGACATAACTATAAAAAAAAGTTATGGGGGTCAGAATACTGTGATGACAAGAAAAAAGAAATTTTTTCAAAAGTTTTTATTTTTTGAAGTATTAACCTCTTACGGACACAGGGCGTACAGGTACGCCCTGATGTCCTGGTACTTAAGGACACAGGCCGTACCTGTACGCCCTGTGTATTTCCGATCACCGCCGCGCGGCGGGCGTTGATCAGAACTGGTTGCCTGCTGAAATCAATCAGCAGGCACCCTGGGACAATGCAAAGGGGGGTCCTGTGACCCCCCCGTATCGGTGATCGCTGCAAACCGAAGGTCAATTCAGACCTGAGGTTTGCAGTGCTTTCAGAAGTTTCTGATCCCCGCGGTCCGTGACCGTGGGGATCAGAAACTTCAAAATGACCTAAATTTTAATTTTTAACTAAAGGCAGAAGTCTGATCCGACTAAGTGTAAAGTGAAAATACAGTACAGAACACTATATAGTGTTCAAGAACCAAGTGGGTCTGGGTCAAAAGAAAGTTTAAAAAAAAGTGAAAAAACTGTTAAAATAAAAAAAAAAACATTTATCACAGATTAAAAAAAAAATGCACTACACATATTAGGTATCGCCGCGTCCGTAATAACCTGCCCTATAAAAATATCACATGACCTAACCCCCCAGGTGAATACCGTTAATTTTTTTTTTTAAAAGACTGTGTAAAAAAAGCTATTTTTTGTCACCTTATGTCACAAAAAGTGTAATAGCAAGCGATCAAAAAGTCATACGCACCCCAAAATAGTGCCAATCAAACCGTTATCTCATCCCGCAAAAATAATACCCTACCCAAGATAATCGCCAAAAAACTATGGCTCTCGGACTATGGAGACACTAAAACAATATTTTTTTTTTGTTTCAAAAATGAAATAATTGTGTAAAACTTACATAAATAAAAAAAGTAGACATATTAGGTATCGCCGTGTCCGTAATAACCTGCTCTATAAAAATATCACATGTTCTAACCCCTCAGGTGAATACCGTAAAAAAAAAAATATAAAAACGGTGTAAAAAAATTACACCCTATTTGGAATTTTTCCCGCTTCCCACTACATTCTATGCAATATTAAATGGTGGTATTAAAAAGTACAACTTGTACACAAAAAACAAGCCCTCAAACGGCTATATTAATGGAAAAATGAAAAAGTTATGTCTTGGGAAAGGGTTTAAAGAGGTTAATACTAAAGCATCTAAGGAGAAAAAAATAAAACTAAGCATTTAGATTTTCGGAAACATAGCAACACAAATACTTTAACTGACTGGTTGCAACATTCAGGGGGAAATTTATCAAAGCTGGTGTAAAGGAAAACATGCAATTACAAAGGTATTCAGTTCCAGCTGTTGTTTGAAAACTGTTGAAATATATTTTACAATGGACAGCCCCTTTAACCCCTTACTTACCACCCATGCACCTTTTAACGGCGGTCACTAAGAGGTTAAAGGCGCTTTTTTTAAATGGCGGCCAAGTCTAAGCACTGCACGAGTCCCCCGGGACTCGTGCAGTGTCCTGCGGCCCTGCTCTAACACTTTACCTGCCGCGGGTAATGGTGTCCGCCCCATGTAAGTGCTGACAGAGGAAGTAGACTCCCTCTGTCTCCCATCGGCACCCCGCAAATGCGATCTCGGGGTGCCAATGTGTGTGAAGGCTGGCTGGGGTATATAAAGGCCCCAAGCCTGCCTTGATTAGTTTACAGCAGGCTGCACCAGAGAGGCAAAATAGCACTAAGATTAAAATGCAATGCACTATAGGGATAGTGCATTGCATTTTAAAATCAATCAAAAAGATGTCTGTTATAGTCCCCTTGTGGGACTATTAACCCCTTAGGGACCCATGACGTACCGGTACGGCATGGTTCCCAAGTCCTTAACCACTTACCGTCACACTAACGCCGAAAGGCGTCATCTCTGCGGCGCTCCCAGGTCACACTAACGCCGATTGGCGTCATCTCGCGTGAGCCGAGATTTCCTGTGAACGCGCGCACACAGGCGCGCGCGTTCACAGGAACGGAAGGTAAGAGAGTGGATCTCCAGCCTGCCACGGCGATCGTTCGCTGGCAGGCTGGAGATGTGATTTTTTTAACCCCTAACAGGTATATTAGATGCTGTTTTGATAACAGCGTCTAATATACCTGCTACCTGGTCCTCTGGTGGTCCCCTTTGTTTGGATCGACCACCAGAGGACACAGATAGCTCAGTAATATGTTGCACCAAGCACCACTACACTACACCCCCCCCCTGTCACTTATTAACCCCTTATTCACCCTTGATCACCCTTGATCACCCCTGATCACCCCATATAGACTCCCTGATCACCCCCCTGTCATTGATTACCCCCCTGTCATTGATCACCCCCCTGTTAAGCTCCATTCAGATGTCCGCATGATTTTTACGGATCCACTGATAGATGGATCGGATCCGCAAAACGCATACGGACGTCTGAATAGAGCCTTACAGGGGCGTGATCAATGACTGTGGTGATCACCCCATATATACTCCCTGATCACCCCCCTGTCATTGATTACTCCCCTGTCATTGATCACCCCCCTGTAAAGCTCCATTCAGATGTCCGCATGAGTTTTACGGATCCACTGATAGATGGATCGGATCCGCAAAACGCATACGGACGTCTGAATGGAGCCTTACAGGGGCGTGATCAATGACTGTGGTGATCACCCCATATAGACTCCCTGATCACCCCCCTGTCATTGATTACCCCCCTGTCATTGATCACCCCCCTGTAAAGCTCCATTCAGATGTCCGCATGATTTTTACGGATCCACTGATAGATGGATCGGATCCGCAAAACGCATACGGACGTCTGAATGGAGCCTTACAGGGGCGTGATCAATGACTGTGGTGATCACCCCATATAGACTCCCTGATCACCCCCCTGTCATTGATTACCCCCCTGTCATTGATCACCCCCCTGTAAAGCTCCATTCAGACGTCCGCATGATTTTTACGGATCCACTAATAGATGGATCGGATCCGCAAAACACATACAGGCGTCTCCCTGGAGCCTTCCAGGGGGGGTGATCACCCCATATAGACTCCCTGATCACCCCCCTGTCATTGATAACCCCCCCTGTCATTGATCACCCCCCCTGTCAGGCTGCATTCAGATGTCCGTATGATTTTTACGGATCCACGGATACATGGATCGGATCCGCAAAACACATACGGACATCTGAATGGAGCCTTATAGGGGGGTGATCAATGACAGGGGGGTGATCACCCCATATAGACTCCCTGATCACCCCCCTGTCATTGATCACCCCCCTGTCATTGATCACCCCCCTGTCATTGATCACCCCTCTGTAAGGCTCCATTCAGACATTTTTTTGGCCCAAGTTAGCGGAAATTATTATTTTTTTCTTACAGTCTCATATTCCACTAACTTGTGTCAAAAAATTAAATCTCACATGAACTCACCATACCCCTCACGGAATCCAAATGCGTAAAATTTTTTTGACATTTATATTCCAGACTTCTTCTCACGCTTTAGGGCCCCTAGAATGCCAGGGCAGTATAAATACCCCACATGTGACCCCATTTCGGAAAGAAGACACCCCAAGGTATTCCGTGAGGGGCATATTGAGTCCATGAAAGATAGAAATTTTTGTCCCAAGTTAGCGGAAAGGGAGACTTTGTGAGTAAAAAATAAATAAAATCAATTTCCGCTAACTTGTGCCAAAAAAATAAAAATTTCTATGAACTCGCCATGCCCCTCATTGAATACCTTGGGGTGTCTTCTTTCCAAAATGGGGTCACATGTGGGGTATTTATACTTCCCTGGCATTTTAGGGGCCCTAAAGCGTGAGAAGAAGTCTGGGATCCAAATGTCTAAAAATGCCCTCATAAAAGGAATGTGGGCCCCTTTGCGAATCTAGGCTGCAAAAAAGTGTCACACATCTGGTATCGCCGTACTCAGGAGAAGTTGGGCAATGTGTTTTGGGGTGTCATTTTACATATACCCATGCTGGGTGAGATAAATATCTTGGTCAAATGCCAACTTTGTATAAAAAAATGGGAAAAGTTGTCTTTTGCCGAGATATTTCTCTCACCCAGCATGAGTATATGTAAAAAGACACCCCAAAACACATTGCCCAACTTCTCCTGAATACGGCGATACCACATGTGTGACACTTTTTTGCAGCCTAGGTGGGCAAAGGGGCCCACATTCCAAAGAGCACCTTTAGGATTTCCCAGGTCATTTACCTACTTACCACACATTAGGGCCCCTGGAAAATGCCAGGGCAGTATAACTACCCCACAAGTGACCCCATTTTGGAAAGAAGACACCCCAAGGTATTCCGTGAGGGGCATGGCGAGTTCCTAGAATTTTATATTTTTTGTCACAAGTTAGCGGAAAATGATGATTTATTTTTTATTTATTTTTTTCCTTACAAAGTCTCATATTCCACTAACTTGTGACAAAAAATAAAAACTTCCATGAACTCACTATGCCCATCACGAAATACCTGGGGGTGTCTTCTTTCCAAAATGGGGTCACTTGTGGGGTAGTTATACTGCCCTGGCATTCTAGGGGCCCAAATGTGTGGTAAGAAGTTTGAAATCAAAATGTGTAAAAAATGACCGGTGAAATCCGAAAGGTGCTCTTTGGAATATGGGCCCCTTTGCCCACCTAGGCTGCAAAAAAGTGTCACACATGTGGTATCCCGTACTCAGGAGAAGTTGGGGAATGTGTTTTGGGGTGTCATTTTACATATACCCATGCTGGGTGAGAGAAATATCTTGGCAAAAGACAACTTTTCCCATTTTTTTATACAAAGTTGGCATTTGACCAAGATATTTATCTCACCCAGCATGGGTATATAAAAAATGACACCCCAAAACACATTCCCCAACTTCTCCTGAGTACGGTGATACCACATGTGTGGCACTTTTTTGCAGCCTAGGTGGGCAAAGGGGCCCACATTCCAAAGAGCACCTTTCGGATTTCACCGGTCATTTTTTACACATTTTGATTTCAAACTACTTACCACACATTTGGGCCCCTAGAATGCCAGGGCAGTATAACTACCCCACAAGTGACCCCATTTTGGAAAGAAGACACCCCAAGGTATTCGCTGATGGGCATAGTGAGTTCATAGAAGTTTTTATTTTTTGTCACAAGTTAGTGGAATATGAGACTTTGTAAGAAAAAAAAAAAAAATTATCATTTTCCACTAACTTGTGACAAAAAATAAAAAGTTCTATGAACTCACTATGCCCATCAGCGAATACCTTAGGGTGTCTACTTTCCGAAATGGGGTCATTTGTGGGGTGTTTGTACTGTCTGGGCATTGTAGAACCTCAGGAAACATGACAGGTGCTCAGAAAGTCAGAGCTGCTTCAAAAAGCGGAAATTCACATTTTTGTACCATAGTTTGTAAACGCTATAACTTTTACCCAAACCATTTTTTTTTACCCAAACATTTTTTTTTATCAAAGACATGTATAACAATAAATTTAGAGCAAAATTTATATATGGATGTCGTTTTTTTTGCCAAATTTTACAACTGAAAGTGAAAAATGTCATTTTTTTGCAAAAAAATCGTTAAATTTCGATTAATAACAAAAAAAGTAAAAATGTCAGCAGCAATGAAATACCACCAGATGAAAGCTCTATTAGTGAGAAGAAAAGGAGGTAAAATTCATTTGGGTGGTAAGTTGCATGACCGAGCAATAAACCGTTAAAGTTGTGAAGTGCCGATTTGGAAAAAAGGGCCTGGTCACTAGGGGGGTATAAATCTGTGGTCCTTAAGTGGTTAAGGACCCATGACGTACCGGTACTTCATGGGTTTAAAACTGCATTGCGGCGGGGGTTAATCGGAACAGGATGTCCGCTGAAATCTTTTAGCGGGCATCCTGTCACAACGCCGGGGGGGTCATGTGACCCCCCCGTATCGGCGATCGCAGCAAACCGCAGGTCAATTCAAACCTGGGGTTTGCTGCGTTTCCGGTCCATTCGGGTCTCCGGTGACCCGATGAACCGGAAAAGGACGGTGATCGGTGGTGTGATTACACACCACCAATCACAGTCCGAGCATTTGGGAGAGGCAGTGCTGGCCGTGGTGCTGATGGCTGCTGTCCATGGTGCTGATTGGTCCTGGAGAGAGGCGGGAGATTCAAACTCCCGGCGCTCCTCTCTCCCCTCCTCTTCCTGTTGCTGCACCTGCACCGTTCAGCACCGTCCTCACCAGCTCCTGCGATCCCCCCCAGTTGGTACCCATCACCCTCCTGCACCCATCACCCTCCAGGTAGGTTAGGATCAGTGAGGGAGAGGCACCATTAGGCAGGGATAAAAGGGAGAGTTAATTAGGGGGAAAAATCAGCAACAAAAAAAAGTTTAACTGATTTATTGTTTTTGGTGGTCTCTGGTGGTTGGGGTCCACAGCACTTAGCTGTGAGACCCTAGACCCACCCAGGGGTGCTGCCACTTGCCCCCCCTAGGTCCCCCACCACAGCCCCCCCCAGCACTTTTTTTTTTTGCGTCCGGCCACTGTTAGCGCATTGCCTGCCCCACCGTTGATCAGCGTTGTACCGCTGATAATCAAGTTTTTCTAACACACACTTGTCCATTTTTTTTACTTTTTAGTACGTGAACACCCGTGCCCCCACACACACGTACATACAATAAAGTTTTGCACGCACAATCACACGCACACACACATACCCATGGCCCGCCGGATGTTCTCGGTGGAGGAGGCATACGCCCAGCTTGCCTCCGACTCCGAGAGCCCCAGTGAGGATGAGGATGACCCCACGTTCCTCTTGTCATCCGCATCCTCCTTATCATCATCTGATGTCGATGAGCCCCCAAGGCAGCGGAGACGCCGCCAGGCGGAGCCAGGGGCCCCACATGCTAGGGACCCTGTGGCCCACCCTAGTACGAGCCGCCCTGGGGCTCGTACTTGTTTCCCGGCCCACCAAATAAGCCCACCGGAGCCCCCTGCCAGTGAACTTAGCTGGTGTCCCCAGTGGATTTTGAGCCCGAGATTCCGGATTTTGTTGGCAATCCAGGAATCCAGATTCCCACAGTGGGCTTCAATGAAATTGACTTTTTTAGTTATTTTTTTCAGTGACCCATTTGTGAATCTGATGGTGGAGCAGACGCACCTGTACGCCAACAGTTCGTTGCTCAGCACCAGGGCTCCTTTTTGGCTAGACCCGGTGGCTGGACGCCGGTCAGTGCAGCCGAGATGAGGACATTTTGGGGCCTCGTGCTGCACATGGGTCTAGTGCAAAAACCCAGTGTCAGGCAATACTGGAGTGGGGACGTCCTCTACCAGACCCCACTCTACAGTATGGCCATGACACGTCCCCGGTTTGTGGCCATCCGGAAATGTCTGCATTATTCAGATAATGCAGCATGTCCCCCCCGAGGTGATCCTGCCTATGACCGTCTGTATAAGATACGGCCGGTCATCGATCACTTTGTGGCCAAATTTGCGCAGGCCTATGTACCTGGAAGGGAGGTCGCGGTTGATGAGTCTCTCATTGCGTTCAAGGGGAGACTCAGTTTCCGCCAATACATTCCCACTAAGCGGGCAAAGTATAGCGTGAAAATGTACAAAATTTGTGAGAGTACCTCAAGGTACACTTACAAATTTTGTGTGTACGAGGGGCGAGATTCCAGTATTCAACCCCCAGAATGTCCCCCCACTCTGGGTGTTAGCGGGAAACTCGTGTGGGACCTTATGTACCCACTGCTAGATAAGGGTTACCACTTGTACGTGGATAACTTTTATACTAGCATTCCCTTGTTCAGGTCCCTTGCCGCCAGATCCACGTCCGCTTGTGGGACCGTGCGGAAAAATCAACGCAGCCTCCCTGCCCACCCCCTCCAGGTACCTATCCCCAGGGGTGAGACCCATGCCCTTACCAGTGGAAACATGTTGCTGGTCAGGTATAAGGACAAGAGGGATGTCCTTATACTGTCCACAATCCACGGTAACAGCATCACCCCTGTCCATGTGCGAGGTACCGCGGCAACGGTCCTCAAGCCCGATTGTATCGTCGACTACAATCGGTATATGGGAGGAGTTGATCTATCTGATCAAGTCCTCAAGTCATATAATGCCATGCGCAAAACCCGGGCATGTTACAAAAAAGTTGCGGTCTACTTGGTACAGGTTGCCTTGTACAACGCTTTTGTACTATCCCGAAGTGCTGGCAGCACAGGGACATTCCTCCAATTCTATGAGGCAGTCCTCAAGGACCTGATTTTTTCAGACCGGGAAAGAGCAGGCTGGAGTACCTCGGGAATTGGAGGCGCCCGGATCGTCCCTGGCCAACATTTTCCAGGTGTGGTCCCCCATACTGGAAAGAAGGGTCGAACCCAAAAAAGATGCAGAGTGTGTCACAAGAGGGGGATACGGAAGGACACCACCACTCAATGTGACACTTGCCCCAATCATCCGGGCCTCTGCGTTATCGATTGCTTCAGGGAGTATCACACTTCCATGGAGTACACAGCCAGCCGACAGCAGAATGAAGAGGATCGTGGTGGTGACTAGGAGCAGGAGAGGTAAGTGTTTTTTTGATTTTATTTTATTTGCACTGGGGGCTGATGGCTGACCTGGGGGACATGGGGCAGTCATGAGGGGCTAATGGGGGGGCTTATGGCTGACATGATGTCACGACTGTGACTGATCCAGACAGGTCTGGGAGGAGAAGGTCGCAGCGACTTGCTACTCGCGATAGCTTGTGAGTTTGCTCCGTGGTTCAGGGTATGTCATCTGGGTTTTGCCTTGTGAACCTTTTTGTCCTGACTGGGAGTTTGTAGGCATCCTTCTCAGGTGAGTCCTGTCTGCCACTCCCAGCTACTATATTAGTTTCACTTTCACTTGCAGTCATTGCCAGATATAGTCCTTACTTACAGTTCTATTCTGACCATTGAAGGAGATCGTTTGATGGTGTTGCTGTGGAGCTCTTGTCCGGCGTGGACTGTCGTGATTGGGATCGCCTTCTCTGCTCGTGACTGGATAAGTCTATCTCTGCTATAGTTTGTTTGTTGCTGTCTTCCCCTGCTGTTCTCCTAGACATGAGTGATGGTGACTAGTGCTCCCATCGGCCTTTCCCCACTCTAGGCTTGTTAGGGTGTCTGAGGGTTTAGGCATCCAGCTCACCGCACGGGTTCACACCCCGTCTAGGGTATCAGGGCAGACAGGTGCTAGCTTAGGGTTAGTCAGGGGTGGCCATACTATTCCCATCCATAGATAAGGGTCCCCCTTCCCCTCCGTCTGGTGCGACACGACTGCTGCTGGGATAGCAGTCGTGACAGTATATCTGGCCATAACTGCAAGTGAAACTGAAACTAATATAGTAGCTGGGAGTGGCAGACAGGACTCACCTGAGAAGGATGCCTACAAACTCCCAGTCAGGACAAAAAGGTTCACAAGGCAAAACCCAGATGACATACCCTGAACCACGGAGCAAACTCACAAGCTATCGCGAGTAGCAAGTCGCTGCGACCTTCTCCTCCCAGACCTGTCTGGATCAGTCACAGTCGTGACACATGAGGGGCTAATGGGGGGCTTATGGCTGACATGAGGGGCTAATGGGGGCTTATGGCTGACATGAAGGGTTAATGGGGCTTATGGCTGACATGAGGGGCTAATGGGGGGCTTATGGCTGACATGAGGGGCTAATGGGGGGCTTATGGCTGACATGAGGGGCTAATGGGGGGCTTATGGCTGACATGAGGGGCTAATAGGGGGCTTAAGGCTGACATGAGGGGCTAATGGGGGGCTTATGGCTGACATGAGGGGCTAATGGGGGCTTATAGCAGACATGAGGGGCTAATGGGGGGCTTATGGCTGACTTGAGGGGCTAATGGGGGGCTTATGGCTGACATGAGGGGCTAATGGGGGGCTTATGGCTGACATGAGGGGCTAATGGGGGGCTTATGGCTGACATGAGGGGCTAATGGGAGGCTTATGGCTGACATTGGGGGGCTAATGGGGGGCTTATGGCTGACATTGGGGAAGTTTATGGCTGACATTGGGGGGGTTTATGGATGACATTGGGGGGGTTTATGGCTGACATTGGGGGGGTTTATGGCTGACATTGGGGGCTGATAGATGGCTAAAGGTTTGGGGGTTGATCTGAGCCATTGGGGGTCTGATCTGAGGTCTGATTAACATTGGGGGTCTGATTGCTGGTCTAACCTGAGGTGTAATGAAAAATATTTTTTTCTTATTGTTCTACTCTAAAACTAGGTGCATCTTATAGGGCGAAAAATACTGTACAGTGCAGCAGACACCAGGTGCAGCAGAGACCCTAGTCAGTTTGTATAGTCATATATTTTAATATGCACCTTGTGTTTTGTTATGCGCATGAATCAGTAAGCCCCCCCCCAGAACCCCCGCCCCCTTTTTCCCCCCACCCGGTCCCTGGGAAAATTGTCTTGCATGAAACCGGTCCTTGGTGCAAAAAAGGTTGGGGACCACTGCTCTAGAGAACATAAAAAACTATGGCTCTCAGAGCTTTGAGACACGGAAACAAAAATTTTTCTCCAAAAATATTCGTTTTAGTGCAGGCATCCTCAAACTGCGGCCCTCCAGATGTTGTAAAACTATAACTCCCAGCATGCCCAGACAACCTACAGCTATGAGCAGGGCATGGTGGGAATTGTAGTTTTACAACATCTGGAGGGCTGCAGTTTGAGGATGCATGCTTAGTGTCTCCAAAGTCTGAGAGACATACATATTGGGCATCGCCGCGTCCGTAAAAATTTTCTCTATAAAAATAACATTTAACCCAAACACCCCCCCCCCCCCTTCCCCTCCGGATGAACAGAGTTAAAAAAAAAAAGTAAAAAAAAAGCCATTTTTTGTCACCTAACATCACAAAAATTGTAATAGCGAGCGATCAAAATGTCATATGCACCCCCAATTAGTGCCAATAAAACCGCCATCTCACCCCGCAAAAAATGAGCCCCTACATTAGATAGTCGCTCCCAGGCTATGGAGATACTAAAATAATTTTTTTTTGTTCCTAAAATGATAATATACAGTAGTGTAAAATCTAAATAAATTTTAAAATGTAGACATATTAGGTATCGCTGTGTCCGTAAGAATCTGCCCTATAAAAATAACATTTGACCAAACCCCTCGGATGAACAGCGTTAAAAATATAAAATAAAAACTGTGCCAAAACACCAATTTTTTGGCCAAATTTCCATTTGAATCCTTTTTTTCCGGTAATAAAGCAAGGGTTAACAGCCAAACATAACTAAATATTTATTGCCCTGATTCTGTAGTTTGCAGAAACACCCCATATATGGTTGTAAATGACTATATAGCCACACGGCAGGGCATAGAACGAAGGGAACGCCATTTGGTTTCTGGAAGGCAGATTTTGATGGACTGGTTTATTTACACCATGTTCCATTAGAAGCCCCCCCTAATGTAGCCTAGACTAGAAATTCCAAAAAAGTGACCCCCATCTAAGAAACTACACCCCTCAAGGTATTCAAAAGTTACTTTACAAACTTTGTTAACCCTTTAGGTGTTCCACAAAACTAAATAGCGAATGTAGAAACAATTTTAGAATTACAATTTTTTGTTACCTTGCCTCAAAAAAGTGTAATATAGAGCAACCAAAAATCATATTTACCCTAAAATAGTCCCAAAACAACAATCACCTTATCCCGTAGTTTCCTAGATGGGGTCACTTTTATAGAGTTTCTACTCTAGGGGTGCATCAGGGGGCTTGAAAGGGTACATGGTGTAAATAAACCAGTCCAGCAAAATCTGCCTTCCAAAAACCATATGGCGTTCCCCTCCTTCTATGTCCTCCGGTTTGGCCAAACAGTAGTTTAGGACCACATATGGGGTGTTTTTGCAAACTACAGAATCAGGGCAAACCATATTGACTTTGGTTTGGCACTTAACCCTTACTTTATTACTGGAAAAAATGGGTTAAAATGGAAAATTATCCCAAAAATAATAAATTCCAAAATTGTTTCTCCATCTGCCATTAACTCTTGTGGAACACCTAAAGAGTTAACAAAGTTTGTAAACCCAGTTTTGAATACCTTGAGGGGTGTACTTTCTTAGATGGAGTCACTTTTTTGGAATTTCTATTCTAGGGGTGCAACGGGGGACTTGAAATGGCACATGGTATAAACAAAACCAGTCCTGCAAAATCTGCCTTGCAAAAACCATATGGCGTTCCCTTCCTTCTATGTCCTCCCGTTTGGCCAAACAGTAGTTTACGACCACATATGGGGTGTTTCTGCAAACTACAGAATCAGGGCAACCCATATAAAGTTTTGTTTGGCAGTTAACCTATGCTTTGTTCCTGGAAAAAATGGATTATATTGGAAAATTTTCTAAAAAATTGAAATTCTTAAATTTTATGTCCATTTGCCATGAAGTCTTGTGGAAGACCTAAAGGGTTAACAAAGTTAGTAAAATCAGTTTTGAATACCTTGAGGGGTGTAGTTTCTAAAATGGGGTCATTTTTGGGTGGTTTCTATTACGTAAGCCTCACAAAGTGACTTCAGACCTGAACTGGTCCATAAAAAGTGGGATTTGGAAAATTTCTGAAAAATTTCGAAATTTTCTTCTAAACTTCTAAGCTATGTAACATCCACAAAATATAAAATAACATTCCCAAAATGATACAAACATGAAGTAGACATATGGGGAATGTAAAGACATCACAATTTTTGGGGGTATTACTATGTATTACAGAAGTAGAGAAACTGAAACTTAGAAATTTGCTAATTTTTCCAAATTTTTGGTAAATTTGGTAATTTTTTATGCAAAAAAATATACTTTTTTGACCCAATTTTAGCAGTGTCATGAAGTACAATATGTGATGAAAAAACAATCTCATAACGGCCTGGGTAAGTAAAAGCGTTTTAAAGTTATCAGCACTTAAAGTGACACTGGTCAGATTAGCAAAAAATGGCCAAGTCCTTAAGGTGAAATAGGGCTGAGTCCTTAAGGGGTTAAAGGAGTTGTCCGTGAGTTGTTTACTCACTGTTACTAGCCAAGTCAAGGTTCCCCAGATGTTTTTAGGTAGCTTTTACACTGCTGCATGGCTCCTACGGTCCCCAACAGATTGTTTACATAGCGGTTTATCTGTGCGATCACTTCCTGCCGCACTGCAATGTGGGTCCCAGCGCAGCGCGGCATTTCCCGCTTTCTACAGTCTAACATCTCGTCCCTGCACTCGCCCCCCTTACACATATTCAGTCTCCTGCACATTATAAAGCTCCATGCCCAGTGACGTCACCGTACTGGAGGGGCGGGGCTTAGCGCAATGTCAGTCAGCCTAGTTACCGCCCCTCCATCCACGCTGCATAAAATAGGCTGCCAGTGACATCACCAGGCTCCCTGAGCAGCGGAAGAGGAGACTTTGCTCGCCTGCAAGGGACCCGGTATGGATGTCACTGAGTACAAGAAAACAGTCACTTCCGGACAAGAATTTCCTTGATGAAAACGGGGCTTCAGAAATATGTGCCAAAGGTAGTACATGCATGTTTGTAATGTGTATGTCAGTCTAGTACAGTGATGGCGAACCTTTTAGAGACCAAGTGCCCAAACTGCAACCAAATACCCACTTATTTATCGCAAAGTGCCAACACGGCAATTTAACCTGAATACCAATATAATATATCTTTCATGTACTTTATCATATAGCTATAATAGCTTAATAGCCTACATTCAGTGCGCTGCCTGTGCTGTTCATAGTGCGTCCTGTGCTGATGAATGGCAGGAAAAGTCTAAAGCATATTGGTACGCCATAGAGTTTTTCCTGGGTGCGGGTGCCCACATAGAGGGCTCTGAGTGCCGCCTCTGGCACCCGTGCCATAGGTTCGCCATCACTGGTCTAGTACTATTAGACCAATGTCCCCAATCCCGGACAACCCCTTTACGTGGTAAAAAAAAAACACATTTAGGCCTCTTGCACACAAACGTTTTTTTTTTTCGTTTAGGTTCCGTTTTTTGCGTTCCATATACGGAACCATAAATTTCAATTGATCCCCCCCCAAAAACTGAATGTACTCCGTATGCATTCCGTTTACGTATTTCCATTTTTTCGTTACGTTCAACGATAGAACATGTACTATTATTGCCAGCAAATCACGTTCCGTGGCTCCATTCAAGTCAATGTGGCTGTAAAAAAAACGGAACGGATATGGAATGCATCCAATGTCTTCCGTATCCGTTCCGTTTTTGCTGAACGATCTATTAAATATTTTATGCCCAGCCCAATTTTTTTATGTAATTACTGTATACTGTATGTGCCATGCTTCCGTTTCCGTTTGAAATCTGCAAAAAACGGAAACCAAATGGAAAAACGGAATGGCAAAACGTAAGCGGAACGGAAACACTACTGAAACAAAAAATGGAAAAACTGATATGTTTAAAAACGGACCGCAAAACACTGAAAAAGCCATACGGTCGTGTGCAAGAGGCCTTATTCAATAAAAAAAATCCCATAAAAAAAATTATGCTTTTTTTCCAATTGAAAATACTCTTTTTAATGAAAAAAATTGCAGAAACAAATCTCCCCCATATGTTTGGTATTGCTGCGTCCATAACGACCCGGACTACATAAATATAATGTAAATTTTCCCCTACGGTGAACACAGTAAAAAAAAAGACAGAATTGCTCATTTATTCTTAGTTGCCATCGAAAAAAAACATAATAACAAGCGATCAAAAAGCATAATTTACTCCAAAATGATTCCAATTAAAAATACTAATTGTCCCGCAAAAATCAAGCCCTCACACAACTCCATAGAATGAACGACGTAAAATTTATAATGTAAAAACGCAATGGCAGTATTGCTGTTTTTCCCATCTCCCGCCCAGAAAGAGGGAGTTATTTAATCAAAAAAGTTGTTGTAATGGATCTCCTGGCACCCCGACTGGGTACCTCTGTTGATGGATGCTCCTAGTGACACCGTAATCACTGCCGACCCCATGAACCGCCGCAGCTTGGTTGAGGTCTCGTGTTGTAATCCCAGGGGAGTATAATACTGATAGCAATCCCCAGAGTAAATATAGCTGTTCCCCCACACATGAGATGACACTCTATGTTGAGGGTAAAACAGGAAAACCCTTTATTGAAGACCAACTCAGTATATATACAGTTCAAGAAGTCTAACAACATAAATCAATCAACCATGAACAACATGCAAACAGACATCCCCCCCCCCCATAATGAATGATTAGGGAGAGAGGAGACACATGTGATGGGATTATCTCCTGAGTGTATCATAGGGTGATCTACTCATCTAGGAGTCGGCTGCTCCTAGAGTCAGCTATCTTAATTCCATCACTAACACAATCAGTGGGAGTCTCAGTGCAGAGTTAACCCTTTTTGTGTTGCTGAATTCCCACCCTGCACCCCTAATGGGCAATAGGAAATATGTGGCACACAAATTCCACACATAAATCAGGGCTCATAGTTCCTTGTAACCCCAAAAGGTCCGAGGGGGTTTCCATAGTTCTGGGTCCATAGTTCGTAGGAAGGAGGCTAGCCCTGTAGGCTTCTCCAGCAGCCCCAGTGACGATTTAGTCCATCATAGTTGTGTACCCCAAAATGGTGCCAATCAAAACTACAACTTGTCCTGCAAAAAACAAGTCCTCGTAAAGCTATATAGACGGAAAAATTTAAAAGTTATAGCTCTTGGAAGGCGACGATGAAAAAAGGAAAGAAAACGCTTGGTCAGTAAGGCCCAAAACAGGCTGGTCACCAAGGGGTTAAGGATACGTCCACATGTACCGGAAATTGAAGCGGAAAAGTCTGCAGCATATTTTGCAGTGGTTCCGCCTCATGTATTACATGTGGTTTTTACCAATGGACTTCGCTCTCTCCATTGCAAAGGCTGAAATCCGTTGGTGAGGTCCGGTAGCATAAATTGACAATGCTCAAGATTTCAAACCTGAATGGCAGGTCAGTTTATGCTGTGGATGAGAGGTCTTAAATTCTCATCCGGTTTGCTGCTTATGTACAACGCTGTGGATTTGCTGCACGATAATTAGCGACGGCAAATCTGCGGCTATTCAGTCACGTGTGAACACAGCCGTAATCTCTAGATGGTAAGCAAAAGAAATAGGCAAATCTTTGTTCATCCTGGTATAGAAAGACCTCCAGAACATAGGCACAAACGGCACCTTGATCGGAAACAATACTCTCAGGCGCCACATGTAGTCTGACCACAGGCTATATAAAAAGTTTCGAAAGATCCCACTTCCTCTTTTTCCAGGAATCTCACGCACTGATATGAGCATGTGATTGCATCCTGTGATTACAAGTTCCTCCAAACTGCCCGACTTCTATTTCGTTTTGTTTATGAGTTCTCAATATTATCTGAATAATAGTTTATTTCATAAAATTTCAAAGATGGCCGACTTATTTTCTGACAGTGATGATGGTTTGTCATAACTCGACTAAAACTGTTGTTAAAATTCATCCGACAAACAATATTTTTGGTTGAAATCGTCCATTTTGATGAACTTTAGGCTAAGGTGTATGGCTACCTTTAGTACAACGCAGATATATGGCCACAAACAATTATGAACTACCAGCTTACAAGTACTGGAGAGGCTTGAGTGACCAACTAAAACAGAACCATTCATTTCTTAAAGAACATGTCATCTACGCTATGGAGGAACAAACTACCATATTTTTCTGAGGTCTGATAAAGATTCAGGGTCTGATCTGTGATCTGATAAAGATTGGGATCTGATTGGGGGTCCGATCTGAGGTCTGATAAAGATTGGAGTATGATCTGTGGTCTGATAAAGATTGGGGTCTGATCTGTGGTTTGATAAAGATTGGGGGGGTCTAATCTGAGCTATGATAAAGATTGAGGTCTGATAAACACTGGGGATCTGATTGGAGGTTCTGATCTGAGGTCTGATAAAGATTGGGGGGTCTAATCTGAGGTATGATAAAGATTGGGGTTCCTGATATGAGGTCTGATAAAGATTGGGGGTCCTGATCTGAGGTCTGATAAAGATTGGGGGTCTTGATCTGAGGTCTGATAAAGATTGGGGAGTCTTATATGAGGTCTGATAAAGATTGGGTGCCAGACTGAGGATCTAATCTGAGGTCTGATGAAGATTGGGATTCTAAGCTGAGGTTTTAGAGGTATGTTGTTTTATATATTTTACTGTCTGTTCTGAGGTCTGATCTGAGGTCTGATAAAGATTCAGGGTCTGATTGGAGAGTCTGATCTGTGATCTGAGCTCTGATAAAGATTGGGATCTAATTGGGGTCAAATCTGAGGTCTGATAAAGATTGGAGTATGATCTGTGGTCTGATAAAGATTGGGGTCTGATTGGAGGGTCCGACCTGTAGTCTCATAAAGATTGGTGGGTGTAATCTGAGGTATGATAAAGATTGGGGTCTGATCTGAGGTATGATAAAGATTGGGGGTCTGATTGGGGGTTTCTATCTGAGGTCTGATAAAGATCGGGGTCTGATCTGAGGTATGATAAAGATTGAGAGTTCTGATCTGAGGTCTGATAAACATTGGGGAGTCTGATCTGAGGTCTGATAAAGATTGGGGTTCCTGATCTGAGGTCTGATAAAGATTGGGGAGTCTGATATGAGGTCTGATAAAGATTGGGGGCCAGACTGAGGAACTAATCTGAGGTCTGATGAAGATTGGGATTCTTAGCTGAGGTCTTAGAGGTATGTTGTTTTATATATTTTACTGTCTGTTCTGAAGTCTGATAAAGATTCAGGGTCTGAATGGAGGGTCTGATCTGTTATCTGAGCTCTGATAAAGATTGGGGGTTCTGATCTGAGGTCTGATAAAGATTGGGGAGTCTGATCTGAGGTCTGATAAAGATTGGCGGCTAGATTGATGATCTAATCTGAGGTCTGATGAAGATTGGGGTTCTGATATGAGGTCTGATGAAAAATATATTTTTTCTTCCTGCTCTAAAACCTAGGTGCGTGTTATAGAGGAAAAATTCTGTACCGATTAAGGACCTGAAGTCTGGGGACTCCAAATTTCTTCTGCTATACACATTTTATTGGGTAAATAAATACACATATTAATTAAAAATGGCCATATAAAGAAGAGGGAGGCAACATCTTCGAAGGAGACTATTGAGACCACTTACCAGGTGGCAATAGTAAAATTACCCGTAAGGCTTCGTTCACATCACCGTGAACATAACTGGCACATAACTGACGCCAAACTGGCACATAACTGACGCCAAACTGAGTCAAACGGAGCCCTTAGGACCCCATAGACTATAATGGGGTCCGTTATGTTTCCGCTCAGAAGATGATTTCTAGGCGGAGACAAAAGTCCTGCATGCACAACTTTTGTCTCCGCTTACAAATCATCTTCTGAGCGGAAACATAACGGACCCCATTATAGTCTATGGGGTCCTAAGGGCTCCGTTTGAGTCAGTTTGACGTCAGTTATGTGCCTTTTCCGTCCTTTCCGTTCTCCTGCTCCTAAACGGAGCAGGAGAATGGAAAGGCTGAACGGTGATGTGAACGAAGCCTAAACCAAACACATAGAACAGGGCCCAGTATCTCAAATAACAGTCACAAGAGTGGAAAAACCACTAGAAATATTACATCATTACACACATACATAGCATAATATATCGGACTTCAACTAGTGTGTTGTATGAAACATTTTTACCTTGATTCCAGAAATGTAACTCTTGCTATATGTATATCACCCAGAATTAACTGAGCTTATTATGGTACATATACTTTGATCAGCAATGTAACTATAGCTGCTGCTTTATTGTTTATAGGTACTGTGGCGAAACCAACCTCGCCACTGGGTTTTGGAGGGGCCTGGCTACTAGCCTCTTGCCCCAGGATTATGGGCCCTCTCATCAGCCAGGCCTCATTTGTTCACAAAGGACTTGGACTAACTTGAACCCTGGTCTAATTCGTGCCATTTTGGGATGTTAAATGTCTATGTGTATTGAAAAGGGTGGGACATTGTATACGTTGAGTAGGGAGGTCTGTTCCATTGTCTCTCTGTGTGTATTGGCGATGTCCTTTGTCCTGAGAGATAATTAAATTACTTCTCGGTTGTCTCCAGGACAGAGGATATTGTGTATTCGCCTGCCTGTGATGATTGCATCAACCCAGTGTGAGGTAATTCTATCAGGGGCAGAGGGGAGGATTTTGTGTGGGAGTGTCTGAGTGTATTGTACGTGGTTATTGGCTGTTTTTACAAAACCCCGTGGGTGGTAACCTTGTTGGAAGATGTATATAAAATGCTTGTGTGTTAAAATAAAGAGTTCCTGCTTTTATACCTTCATGAAGTTTTGGCTCATGTTTGGGGAATGGGATAACTACACTCTTGGGGATTGCTATATCACAATACTCCCCTGAGTATAAGCTCTTGTAAGAGCTTGTTCCTGGTTCCTGTCTCTGCATTTAGGAGCGGTTCGTGGGGTCTGCAGTGCTGACGGTGTCAAGTGGAGTGCTTGGAGTCCTCTGGAAGCACTAGGAGCATCTATTAACGGAGGTACCCGGTCGGGGTGCTAGGCGTTCCGTTACATTGGTGGCAGCAGTGGAATGGCGTCCTAGTGTGAGGAGAAGCAGCTCGGAGACACCGTTAGTGGAGTATATTGAGGGCAACGCTAGTATCCGTACAGCGCCCCTGGCTACAGCAATATGGATGCCGTTGGTTCCTGCACAGCATTCCATGAGGAAGATCACCCGGATTACAGGGATGCCGAGCGGAAAGGCGTATGGCACCAGGCCCTGGAGGATGTGCAGCGTCGGAGGGGTGAGAGTCTTCCCAGTGAGGAGCAGAGATTGCGAATGCGATTGGCGCTGCGACTACCTCTACTGGGAGAGCAACCATTGATAGAGTGGGTGTCAGAGCTTGAGACACTGGTATGGCAGGAAACCTGGCTGGATGACGCTTACCAAGCACTATGGTGGGACACAGTACGACAGTCTTCATGGATGGAGGAATACGCCAAGCCCGAAGGTGAGGAATATAATTGCCCTGGTTTATTGTTGGAGTCTTTTGAAGACATTGACTTTGGGAGCACAGAAGAGTCTAGATTTTGGGACATTACTGACTACAGGTGGGACTTGCACAATTGGCCTACAACTAGTGGGGTGAGGGCAGATCTGACCTTTCTGGTCCAAAGGGAGTGGGAACTGGAGCAAGATTATCAACAGTTGTTTCGCTCCATTCAAGCCCAGCGCAAGATACAAGACAGTTAGATACCAGGCCCAGACCTGCAGCCCTACCCCTGGCAAGTCACAGCTGAGGTATCCCCTACTTCCTCACCAACTGTGGAGGTAGGGGACTTCATAGACTGGTACTGGGGGGAACCCCAGTCGGCAGGTGGAGATGGGACCGTAGTCACTCCACCGTCCCAACAGGGTGGCTGGGCAGGCGGCCCAGATCCCCAACTGCCACTGGGAGTACAGGGAGAGGAGATTGTCGGTCCCTCATCTCTGCAACAACCAGAATCACTGGTAGTGGAGACAGCCAGTCTCACTACCCAGCGGCAGTATACTCTACAGGGAGAGGAGACAGTTGGTCTCTCTCCCCGAAGGCAGATAGGGTATCCAGAGGAGGGGGTAAGTGATAACCCCCCTCCACAGCTCTCTCCCAGCCCAATACTGAGGGTAGTGGGTAAGGCTTTAAACCCCACTGACCCCTCTCCAGCAGAAGAGCTGGCATCAGAGCAGAGCGCCGCTGGCCTCTGCCCTAACCGTTCATTTACTACCCAGCAGGAGTTGGCACCATGCACCCCAGCTGAAGTGCTGGCATCAGGGCAGAGCGCCGCTGGCCTCTGCCCTCCCCTATCCTCTTCTTCAGAGCCGGACTTCCCACAGGCTACTCCAGCGGAAGAGCTGGCATCTGGGCAGAGCGCAGTCGGCCTCTGCCCACCAAGTACCTACAGCTCCAAGCTAGAGAACCACAAGGAGGCAAGGAGTCGCAGATGCCCACTTAACAGCTGGGGACATACAGAACAGAGCCAGGCCCCAAAATTCAAGAGGTCCAGTATTGCGTTGTGGTTGGACTGTCAGACTAACTCAGGTACTGACCGTGAGGTCAGGTATCTGGTTAGTCTTCCCTGGGAGGGGGAGATGTGTGGCGAAACCAACCTCGCCACTGGGTTTTGGAGGGGCCTGGCTACTAGCCTCTTGCCCCAGGATTATGGGCCCTCTCATCAGCCAGGCCTCATTTGTTCACAAAGGACTTGGACTAACTTGAACCCTGGTCTAATTCGTGCCATTTTGGGATGTTAAATGTCTATGTGTATTGAAAAGGGTGGGACATTGTATACGTTGAGTAGGGAGGTTTGTTCCATTGTCTCTCTGTGTGTATTGGCGATGTCCTTTGTCCTGAGAGATAATTGAATTACTTCTCGGTTGTCTCCAGGACAGAGGATATTGTGTATTTGCCTGCCTGTGATGATTGCATCAACTCAGTGTGAGGTAATTCTATCAGGGGCAGAGGGGAGGATTTTGTGTGGGAGTGTCTGAGTGTATTGTACGTGGTTATTGGCTGTTTTTACAAAACCCTGTGGGTGGTAACCTTGTTGGAAGATGTGTATAAAATGCTTGTGTGTTAAAATAAAGAGTTCCTGTTTTTATACCTTCATGAAGTTTTGGCTCATGTTTGGGGAATGGGATAACTACACTCTTGGGGATTGCTATATCACAATACTCCCCTGAGTATAAGCTCTTGTAAGAGCTTGTTCCTGGTTCCTGTCTCTGCATTTAGGAGCGGTTCGTGGGGCCTGCAGCCACCAATGTAACGGAACGCCTAGCACCCCGACCGGGTACCTCCGTTGATAGATGCTCCTAGTGCTTCCAGAGGACTCCAAGCACTCCACTTGACACCGTCAGCACTGCAGACCCCACGAACCGCTCCTAAATGCAGAGAGATCTTTGAGACTGGCAACACGTGGTTTGATTTGACATGTTTACCTTGAGGATCAATAATCTTCTGTGTTGTTTCTGGTACTGGCCACACCCTTAACCTCTAGGTGTTGCTATTGTGGTCATTTAACTTACCCTATTTATAGTTGTTTCTCCCACAATGCTGTGCTGTTTATAGCTTTAGTTGGACCTGTGGATAGCTGGTGTTTGGATCTCGGCTGAGTTCCTGGTGCTGCCATAGCTTCTTGGAAGTTAAGTGTTACCTTTCCCTTTGTATTTTGGCTTTTCTGTGTGTTGCATTTCCTTGTCGTTTTATATTAGGCCTTAGGAAGACTCCCGTTCATCCTTCCTTTTGGAGGAACGGGTTGTCTCATTCCAGTCATTAGTACCAGGGTCCTTTAGGGTAAGATAGGACTTTAGGTATTCCTGTGTATGAACTCACCTACCTCTGGGGTCTGTTCATACTGGTATTCAGTCAGGGCTTTGGTTAGGGTTTTCACTAGGAGGTGTCCACCCTCCTTCCCTAGTTTTCAGGCCTTATTTACTTTCCCCTTTTCCTCCTATGTTCGGTGTGGGGTTTCCCTCCCACACTAGAGCGTGACATTATAAACCGCAAAAAACATAATTATTTTGTTTGTTTGAGTGCAGCCATGGATCCAATTGCAGCACTGGCAGGACAGTTGCAAGGGCTGTCTTTGAAAGTAGCCGACCTCTGCACGACAGTCTCGCAGATTCAGAGACCACAGGCTGTTGGTCCTGGTGGTGGAGACCAGGCCTATCTGGAGCGTAAAGTTGCCCTCCCGGACAGATTCTCTGTGATAATTTCATTTTGTTTAGGGAGGCGTGCAAACTGTATTTTAGGCTACGTCCACACTCATCTGGGGATGAGAAACAGCGAGTCGGTGTGGTTATTTCATTGCTTAAGGGGGATGAGCAGTCATGGGCTTTTTCTCTGCCGACCGGATCACAGTCTCTCCGTCTCTCCGGTTGGTTGATTAATTTTTCGAAGCTTTGGGACTTATCTATGATGATCCGGATCGGACATCCCTGGCCGAAACCAAGCTTCATTGCCTTCGTCAGGGAGATCGTTCTGCTGAGATTTATTGCTCTGAGTTTAGGAGGTGGCCTACGGATACTGAGTGGAATGATCCGGCTCTCCATAGTCAGTTTTGTCAGGGATTATTAGAGAGGCTGAAGGACGCTTAGGCCTTTCATGAGAATCTTGAGTCTCTAGAAGCTGGTATGACTCTTGCAGCACGCATTGATAAATGCCTGACGGACTATCACATGATGTATCATCCTCCTCTGAGTCTTTGGGTGAAGATACTCCTGAGTTTAGGTCTGGGGACGAACCCATGCAGTTAGGGGGAGCTACTCCTGTATCCGTTTTTAAGCGTACTGGTTGTAAGAAGGGAGTGTATTTTTTTTGCGGACAGGAGGGACATTTTATCGGAGTATGTTCATACATTCAGCGTAAAAAAAAAGAGGGATGTTTAATTTCCATCTGAAAGGAGAGGCAGAAAATGTCCATTTGTCTTTGACTGGTAGTACCCGATTTCTCCTGACTAGAGATGGCCTTGCGGTTCGCCTGGCGGTCGTTTCGCGGCGAACTTTGTTCATTCGCGATTTGCTGAACATGCAAACATATGGCGATATTCGCGAGCGCCATATTTTTTTGCATAGCGCCTAACTTTGACCCATGACACATCCATCAGGTGGGACAGGACAGCTAATTGAGACGTTTTAGCACATGGACACACCCCCAACCCTATAACAGAACCCGATCTGGCAGCTATTTTACATTATGTGTTTTGCCAGTGTAGGGAGAGGTTGCATTTTGGAGCAGGGACAGTTAGGGACACCAAACGCTAGCTAACAGGGCCACAAAAGTCCTTGTAAGGACTGGTATAGGTGTGCTATTGATAGGTGTTATATAGAGGGGTGTGATATACTTATAATATACTTTCTAACATATAAATTATATTATAGTGTATTTGTATTGTGCAGCAGTTGTGTGCGGTTCTGCTGCGATACCGCAGCTAGATAGAGGGACAAGCGCTATTGGAGTAACTAATTGCAACAGGTGTGATATACCCATTGCCCCCCCAAAAAACTGCCTGAGGGCTGCGATATACCTTCTTCCACAAAATCCTGATTGAGGGGTGCTATATACTTGTTTCTGCCAAATGCTGATTGAGGGGTGCTATATACCAGTTTCTGCCAAATACTGATTAAGGGGTGCTATATACCTGTTTCTGCCAAATACTGATTGAGGGGTTCCATATACCTTCTTCCACAAAATACTGATTGAGGGGTGCTATTGCTATATACCTTCTTCCAGCAAATACTGATTGAGGGCTGCAATACACCTGCTTCCAGAAAATACTAATTGAGGGGTGCCATATACCGTATTTTTCGCCCTATAAGACGCACCGGCCCATAAGACGCACCTAGGTTTTTGGGGAGGAAAATAAGAAAAAAAATTTTTTTTACCAAAAGGTGTGCTTTTGGTCGGTTTGGAACTAATGGTGGTCTGTGGATGGCACTATTACTGGGGATCTGTGGATGGCACTATTATGGGGGATCTGTGAAGGACACTGTTATGGGGGGGGATCTGTGAAGGACACTGTTATGGGGGGATCTGGGGATGGCACTGTTATGGGGGGATCTGTGGATGACGCACTGTTATGGGGGGATCTGTGGATGACGCACTGTTATGGGGGATCTGTGGATGACGCATTGTTATGGGGGGATCTGTGAAGGATACTGTTACAGGGGGGATCTGTGGCTGACACTGTTATGGGGGATCTGTGGATGGCACTGTTATGGGGATCTGTGGATGGCACTGTTATGGGAGATCTGTGGATGGCACTGTTATGGGGGATCTGTGGATGGCACTGTTATAGGGGATCTGTGGATGGCACTGTTATGGGGGATTTGTGGATGGCATTGTTATGGGGGATCTATGGATGGCACTGTTATGGGGGATCTGTGGATGGCACTGTTATATATGTGCTATCCACAGACCCCCCAGCCCATAACAGTGCCATCCACAGACCCCCCAGCCCATAACAGTGCCACCCACAGACCCCCCACCGCTTAACAGTGCCATCCACAGATGTCCCCCATAAAACTGCCATCCACAGATTCCCCCCCACCGCTGCAGTATACAAATATAAAATGTCTCATTCAATTAAAAGTGATTAAACATGCCCCCTCACTCCTAATATTACCGTACACCCTAACAGCTTCTGTACAACGCAGGCAGGCAGGCCTGCGCCGCCTGCTTCATTCATAAAGTAGGGACGTGACATCAGGGAGTTACGCTGCCGCCCGCCCGGCCTGCCTGCATTCTACAGAAGCTGTTAGGGTGTACGGTAATATTAAAAGTGGGGGGGGCATGTTTAAAGGATAACTGTCGTATTTTTTTTTTAGAGTATTGGATTGTGGTGATTAATATAACCTTGGTGGCCCTATTTCAACTTTTCACTGTGTATTCAATTACCCCTTAATTCCACAGTTTTGTTCCCTGTACTGCCTACTTTTACCTGTGCTTAAAATAGGGTTGCTAGGCATGGTCCGTCTATCTGTTGAAGGACGGAGCACGCTGCGTGCAGGGTCACATTACTGACAGTCAGGGCTGTCTGAGCTGTGTGCACTTCTCCCTGTCCCTGCGCTTGGCAGACGCTCCCTCACTCAGCAGACTTGGAGAATGCAGAGTGGAAGCAGCGCAGACCAGGGAAGGGAGATCTGCCGTCTGCTCAGTGTATAAATGAAAGCAACATGTGGTAAGAGGACCCCTTTGTGCTGCAGGAGATACTTGTTTCCGCCAAATGCTGATTGAGGGGTGCTATATACCAGTTTCCGCCAAATACTGATTTAGGGGTGCTATATACCTTTTTCCACCAAATACTGATTGAGGGCTGCGATATACCTTCTTCCACAAATACTGCTCTTCTCCATGGAGTTAGGCAGAGGGTCATTTAGAAAATTACAGGCAGAGGAAGAGGCAGACCGTTTCACAGGGATGGTAGGGGTCGGGCAGGTGCACCAGGCCGGAGCCTAAGTGGTAAGTTGGAGAAGGCGTGTGCGATAACTTCAAAGGGCTCACTCAGCCTTCTGCTTCTGCACCCTCCTCATCCTCTGTATCTGCACCCTCCTCACTCTCTGCTCTGTGCACCCCCAAAGACACCACCACCACCATAGCCCCTCAACTCGAGTCAGAGGAATTATTTTCCCATCCATTCCCAGACCTTACCGATGCGCAGCCATTCTTGGCATCGGATGAGGAAGAGGAGGTAGCAAAGGCCTCCACCCAGCGGTCTGACAACAGTACCCAGATCAGCCCAAGGAGGGTGGTCCCTGCTGTTGCCGCCTACTCCGAGATCTCTAATGTCAGTGGTGGTGAAGGTGACGATGATGACGTGTCGATGGACGTCACGTGGGTGCCCACAAGAGAGGAAGAGGAGGGAAGTTCAGAGGGAGAGACGGAGCAGCATATAGGGAGGAGAAGCAGGAGAAACAGGCAGAACTCGCAGCGCTCAGGAGGCAAAAAGCAGACTGCAAATGTATCTAGAGCAAGCCATCCACCATGCATGGTCACATCTTGCGCTCCCAGGATGCCGGCACATTGTTCCGCAGTGTGGGCTTTTTTAAACATGTCAGCTGCTGATAATAGTGTTGCCATCTGCAGCCTGTGCTGTCAACGCATAAGTCGCGGTAAGCCCAACAATCACCTAGGGACGACTGCCTTAAGAAGGCACCTGGCCTCCCATCACCGAGCCCAGTAGGAGCAATACCGCCAGAACCCACAAAGCCACACTCCCAGCTCTCCACGTCCTGCCTTTTCTCCTTCTCTTCTCTCCTCCCATTTGTCCTCCACTCCACCTTCCACCGTGCTATCGTCGCGTTCATCTGGCACAAGACAGGCTTCCGTGGCCCAAATGTTCGAGCGTAAAAAAATGATGACGCTGGATAATTCTCTTGCCCAACGGCTGACCGCTGGATTGTCGGAACTGCTAATCCGCCAACTACTACCATATAAATTAGTGGACTCGGAGGCCTTTAGAAAATATGTGGCCATTGGCACACTGCAATGGAAGGTCCCCAGAAGGAAATATTTCTCCCAGAAGGGCATCCCTTAACTATATGGCCACGTTCAGCGGCAAGTAAATATATTTCGGGCACACAGTGTTGGTGCCAAGATACATCTGACCACAGACATGTGGTCTAGCAAACACGGGCAGGGAAGGTACATAACTTTTACTGCCCACTGGATGAACCTTTTGATGGCCGTCAAGCATGTAACCCGTGGCACCCGTGTGGATTTGGTGTTACCACCACGGTTTGCATGCAGGGCTGCCTCTTCTTCTCCTCCTCCTACTCCATCCTCCGTCTCCTCCTTTTCCACTGCTACCGCCTCTTCAGCTGCACCCCCCAAGCTCCCCAGAACCTATTTGACATGCCAGGTGAGACGTTGCCATGCTGTTCTGCAGCTGTTGTGCCTGGAAGCCAAGAGCCACACCGATCCTGCACTCATTTCAGCTCTGCGGTCACAGGCCGATCAGTGGCTAACCCTGCTCAATTTGAAAGTTGGTAAAGTGGTGTGCGACAACTGAGCCAATCTGCTGAGCGTGCTGAAACAGGGCAAAATGACACACGTGCCGTGCATGGCACACGTCTTGAACTTAGTCGTGCAGCGATTCGTTGCCAAATACCCCGGGATCCAGGACGTCTTGCGGCAGGCCAGGAAAATCTCGGGCCATTTTAGAAGATCTTACACGGCCATGGCTCGTCTTCCTGACATTCAGCGGCGACACCACTTACCCGTCAGACGTCTTATTTGTGACTGCCCGACGCGCTGGAACTCCACCTTGTATCTGCTTGATAGGCTGCTCCAGCAGAAACAAGCCGTTAACGACTACCTGTACGAACTCTGCAGCAGGACAGGTTCTGGGAGCTTGGTTTTTTTCACCGCGCCAGTGGCTGCTCATGCGCGATGCATGCAGACTTCTGCGGCTATTTGATGAGATCACCAAACTGGTCAGTCACACCCAGGGCGCCATCAGTGACATTGTACCTTACGCCTTCTTTCTGGAGCATGCATTGCGTCGTGTCATTGATCAAGCCGTCAAGGAGCAAGAGCTGGAAGATGAGGAAGTTGCAATGCTGAATGAATTCCCACCAAACTGATCAGTCACAGCCAGGGCGCCATCAGTGACATCGTACGTTATGCCTTCTTTCTGGAGCGTGCATTGCATCATGTTATTGAACAAGCCGTCGAGGAGCAGGAGCTGGAAGATGAGTAAGTCGCAATGCTGAATGAATTCCCAGGGGGGGCTACTCCATCTGAGACAAGTCAGCAGCAGTCTTAAGAGGAGTCAGAGGAGGATGGTGGCTTGGGGGAGGAGGAGGATGAGCAAGAAGAGCAGGCTTTAAACTTTTCGGGGATCCCTGGTGTTGTCTGTGGCTGTGGGGAGGAGACAGAGGACGACATTCTCCTGGGCGATGAGCAGGAGCCAGGGCGCTCCGCCGCTTCCAATTTAGTGCAAATGGGGGCCTTCATGCTCCACTGTTTGAAGAGGGAGCGTATAAAAAGCATAAAGGTCAAAGACCTGTACTGGGTGGCAACGTACTTAGACCCCCGGTACAAACACAGAATGGCAGACATGTTACCAGCATCACAGAGGGCTGTCAGTATGCAGCATTTCCAGGCCTTGCTGCGAGAGATGCTGCATTCTGCTGTTGTGGGCACTGGCAGAGTAATTTCCACCCACAGCGAAACAGGTGCGGGTACCAATCCTACCGCGCCTGCAAAAAGAGGGCGGTTTGAAGATATGTTGGTCACTTCGGATATGAGATCATTCTTGCAGCCAACCCCTCGACAGACGCCCTCCGGATACAGCCTCCAGGAACGCCTAGACCGGTCTCCGACTACATCGGGTTAACGGCTGATGTGGGCGCTCTGAGAAGCGTGGGACCCCTGGACTACTGGGTGTGCAGGCTTGACCTGTGGTCAGACTAGGCGCAATTTCCATGGAACTGTTGGCTTGCCCCTCGTCGAGTGTCCGGTCCGAAAGGACGTTCAGCGCAGCAGGAGGGATTGTGACCGATAAGCGCACTCGCCTAGCTCACGACTGTGTGGACTACCTCACATTTTTTAAAATGAATGAGGCATGGATCTCGGAGGAATTTAACACCTGTGATGACCACGTGTAAGGCTCCATTCACACGTCCGCAATGTGTTTTGCGGATACACAGACACACGGATCCGCAAAACACGGAAAGTGGCAATGTGTGTTCCGCATTTTGCGGACCGCACATTGCCGACATAATAGAATATGCCTGTTCTTGTCCGCAATTGCGGACAAGAATAGGACATGTTCTATTTTTTTGCGGAAACGGAAGCACGGATGCGGAAGTGCGGATCCGCAAATGTGGATGCGGACAGCACATTCCGTCCCCATAGAGAATGAATGGGTCCGCACTCTTTCCGCAAAATTGCGGAAAGGATGCGGACACATTTTGCGGACGTGTGAATGGAGCCTAATTGAATTTCCTCATGCCAGCCCACACATATACACCACTACTCAGAACAAAGAATGGTCCTTGCCTTATGTATATACAGCGGTATAAAAGGCCTTTTATGTCAGGTGAATGCCTAATTGTTACATATTTATCCTGTGACCGCCTAATGTACCTCCACCCACAGAATACAAAGTTCTTTGCTGTCAGGTGAATGCCTATTGGCTAATTTTTGGGGCCTGTACTGGCGGACAGTTACATTTTTATCTCTAGCCACATAATCACACCCCTGTCTCACTCCTCTGCCTCTCATTATGGTGGCGTAACCGATTCACCATAAGGACCTTCTAATGTCCCAGGGTCATATGACTGTGCCCCCCACCCCGTATTGTGCCCTTCACCCTGTACATTGCCCCCTTATACCCTGCATTGTGCCCTCTTAGCACACCCTGTGCAGTGCCCCTAGTCATCATTCCCTGTACTGTGCCCTCTTATACCCTTTTATCCGGTCACGGTATGGCGGTGTTATCCGTTCACTGTACAGAGGTTTTATCTGGTCAATGTATGGCGGTGGTATCCAATAACTGGATGGCCATAACTGTATCCATTTCCCTGCCCACTCCATCCTTTTTTAGACCTAGTATGAGCGGGAAAAATATGCGGTGCTAAGGACCTTTGCGCCACAATCTGTGTCAGAAATACGCCTAATATAGACGTATTTCTATATAACTAATGACCACCTCATCCCTGACCACCAGGACCAGGTAGCGCTCTGTCATTACATGACGGCCTTCCCTCTCCGCCACGCTGCTCCGCTGTGTATTAGTGCTTATTCTGACACTAGGGCTGGGTTCACATCCTATTTTTGCCACCCATTTAATGCATACCAAAAATGTATGCGTTAACAGATGCCTCAGACTGATGCCGTACAGTGGCGTCTGTTTACCATACAGTTCCATGGTAGAATTTTTTTTTTTTTTATGGACTCTGCAGGATACAAAAACGTGGAGTGCTGCCCATTTGTATACATCAAACCGATAGGAAATAACATTTCTCTAGGCTCCAGCAGGGCACATTTTTGGGAGTTTCCCTTTAAGATGCATAAAAATGGCCCCTGATTAAAATACATACTTTTTGTTGGAATTTTTACAATGATCCCCCTCTGGTATATCACTGTCCATGTTGTGGGACTATTTGTGTACTTCTAGTAAGTGTTTGCTGGCTGCAAATATGACCTGAAGGTTTTTCAGGTTCACCTGCCATTAAAGTAAATGGGGCGCGTTTGCGAATTGTCCCAGACGATGTTCGGCTATCACTAGGGGTGCACCGAAATGAAAATTCTGGTCCGAAACCGAAACCGAAAATTCAGGATGCCCTTGACCGAAAACCGAAACCGAAACCGAAACTGCCTTTTTGCCCAAATACTTTTAAAATACTTTTTTTTTAATGATTTTATTAATAATTCTTTTTCATGAATGAAATTCATCTGTGGGTGGCGCTGTTATGGAGAGGGGGATCTGTGGGTGGCGCTGTTATGGAGAGGGGGATCTGTGGGTGGCTCTGTTATGGAGAGGGGGATCTGTGGGTGGCGCTGTTATGGAGAGGGGGATCTGTGGGTGGCGCCGTTATGGAGAGGGGGATCTGTGGGTGGCGCCGTTATGGAGAGGGGGATCTGTGGGTGGCGCCGTTATGGAGAGGGGGATCTGTGGGTGGCGCCGTTATGGAGAGGGGGATCTGTGGGTGGCGCCGTTATGGAGAGGGGGATCTGTGGGTGGCGCCGTTATGGAGAGGGGGATCTGTGGGTGGCGCTGTTATGGAGAGGGGGATCTGTGGGTGGCGCTGTTATGGAGAGGGGGATCTGTGGGTGGCGCTGTTATGGAGAGGGGGATCTGTGGGTGGCGCTGTTATGGAGAGGGGGATCTGTGGGTGGCGCTGTTATGGAGAGGGGGATCTGTGGGTGGCGCTGTTATGGAGAGGGGGATCTGTGGGTGGCGCTGTTATGGAGAGGGGGATCTGTGGGTGGCGCTGTTATGGAGAGGGGGATCTGTGCACTGTTATGGGCATAACAGTGCACAGATCCCTTTCCCCATAACAGTGCACAGATCCCTTTCCCCATAACAGTGCACAGATCCCCCCTCCCCATAGCAGTGCACAGATCCCCCCTCCCCATAGCAGTGCACAGATCCCCCCCTCCCCATAGCAGTGCACAGATCCCCCCTCCCCATAGCAGTTCCATAGACCGATCCCCCCTACCCATAACAGCCCCGGCCCTGCTGCTCACAGCATCTTTATTTTACCTTACAATCGTGAGGCTCCAGTAACTAACAACTCTGCAGGCAGAGCGGAGGGCGGCGTAACGTCACTTACTCACGTGACGCACCTGCTCCGCCCACTTTATGAATGAAGGAGGCGGAGCAGGCGCGTCACGTGAGTAAGTGACGTTACGCCGGCCTCCGCTCTGCCTGCAGAGTTGTTAGTTACTGGAGCCTCACGATTGTAAGGTAAAATAAAGATGCAGTGACAAAGTAAACCGCCCGCCCGCAGATGGTGGGTGACAAATCCCACACCCCATATTTTCGGCCGATATGTAACAATATCGGCCGAAGTGGATTAGGTGCATTTTCGGCCGATATTTTCGGCTGCCGAAATTTCGGTGCACCCCTAGCTATCACTACTCCTGACCGCTGAGGTGGAGCTAAAGTAAAAAAAAACTGTGGGTATTGAGGTATTTATCGACAGCGGAGCAGGGGTGAACCTGATTGATGCTCAGTTCGTCCGTATGCACGGGTTGTCACCGAGTGCATTAGAGAAAAATATTTCCATTTTTGCTATTGATTCTGCACCTCTATCTCAGAAGTGTTTATCACGATTAGGAATGGGTGACTTTCCTCAGGAGTTTATCTCCTGTTTTGTGTTGGAGGGTCTCCCTGCTCAAGTGGTTCTGGGTTTGCTGTGGTTTGGCAAGCACAATCCAACCATCGATTGGCAAGCTAGACAGATTCTGGATTGGTGTGATTATTGCGTTGACAATTGTCTTAATACATCTTTTTCTGTTTTAGCTACTCAGACATTGCCTTAATTTATATCTGATTTTGCCGACGTATTTTCTGAGAGTGGATGCAAGGATTTACCTCCGCATCGGGAATATGATTTTCCTATCAACCTTATTCCATGAGCTAAGTTGCCCAAATCTAGGTTGTATAACCTTTCTGGACCTGAAAGACTGGCTATGAGAGAGTTTGGCTAAAGGACACATAAGACCTTCCAAATCTCAAGTGGCAGCAGAAGTTTTTTTGGTTAAAAAAAAAAGACGGAGGTCTTCGGCCATGTCTGGATTTCCTTACCCCCTTCCTTTGATTCCTGATTTGTTTAACCAGATTGTTGGTGCCAAGGTTTTATCCAAGTTGGACTTAAGGGGGGCATATAACCTAGTCAGGATCAAGGAAGGGGATGAATCGAAGATGGCTTTCAATACTCCTGAGGGTCACTTTGAGAACCAGGTCATGCCTTTTGGGTTGACCAATGCTCCTGCGGTTTTTCAGCATTTTGTGAATAACATTTTTCATCACCTTGTGGGGAGGTTTGTTGTCGTGTATTTGGATGACATACTAATTTATTCTCCAGACGTGGAGATATATCAGGATCACGTTAGACAGGTGTTGCAGATCCAAAGGGATAATAAATTGTACACAAAATTAGAGAAGTGTGTTTTTGCTGTACACAAGGTGCAATTTTTGGGATACCTTTCCAATACAGCACAGACTTTCTCAGGATCTATTCAAAAACCTTAAGATGACAGCAGGTAGTCCAAGAACTGCATCTTGTGTACAGTAAAAAGGCTGAATTCATGGACATACATCGATAAAATGTCCTTTCTGTCCGCAGAAAAAGAAACACTCCCTTCTTATGACCAGAATGCCTAAAAGTGGATCCGAGAGTAGCTCCCCCTAACTGCATGGGTTCGTCCTCAGACATAAACCCAGGAGTATCTTCACGCAAAGTGTCAGAGGAAGATGATATGTTATGTCATGGTACGTCCTGAGAGTGGAGGCCCCTAGATCTCTCTCTCCCTCAGGAGTCTATCAATGCGTACTGCAAGAGTCATAGCACCTTCCAGAGACTCAGGATTCTCATGAAAGGCCAAAGCGTCCTTCAGCCTCTCTGATAATCCCTGACAAAACTGATTACGGAGAGCCGGATCGTTCCACTCAGTATCTGTAGCCCACCTCCTAAACTCAGAGCAATAGATTTCAGCAGAACGCTCTCCCTGGCGAAGGCCAAGTAGCTTGGTCTCAGCCAGGGAGGTCCAATCCGGGTCACTATAGATGAGACCCAGAGCTTTGAAAAATTCATCCACCGACCGGAGAGACTGCAATCCGTTCGGCAGAGAAAAGGCCCATGACTGAGTGTCCCCCTTAAGCAACGAAATAACCACACCAACTCTGATTCTTATCCCCAGAGGTGTGGACGTAGCCTAAAATACAATTTGCACGCCTCCCTAAACAAAATGAAATTATCACTTCCCCCAGAGAATCTGTCCGGGAGGACAACTTTAGGCTCGAGACAGACCTGGTAACCACCACCACCACTAGGACCAGCAGTCTGTGGTCTCTGGATCTGCGAGACGGTCATTCAGGGGTCTGCTACCTCCAAAGACAGCCCCTGCAGCTGTCCGGCCAGTGCAGCAATTGGATCCATGGCGGTACTGAAACAAGCAAAAATGACGGTTTTGGCGGTTTATAATATCAAGCTCGTGTGTGGGAGGAAAACACCACACCGCTCATCCACTAGTTATCAACATTTGAAAGAAGCATACAACTATGGACACAGACTTATGCCCATTAAAAGGTTACTAAATGAAGCTAATATTTACAGAACTATACATTTAAACAGGATAGAATAGAAGTTTCCGATTAGGAAACACAAGACTAGCCTAAGTACCGATGTAGTAGAGTTAACGCTCATGCTTTCTGAGATGTGTTATCTAAACTAAGCAAACACCTTCAATTGCGTAGGTGTCAGGTGTGGAAGCTGAAAACGTATGGCTAGAACAGGATTCTAAGAGGACTTGTTTTGTGCGCCTGTGGCACAGGAAGCCAAATAATACAAAGATAGCTGTCAGTCACTGATAGTTGTACACGGGGAGGTGTTATCAGTGATTGATAGCATTGTCACGGACGTACCGAGACATACGGATGTGGCAGGAGATCTGTGAGACTGGCAACATGTGGTTTGATCTGACATGGTTTCCTTTTGGATCAAATAACGTCTGTGTTGTTTCTGGTGCTTGGCATACCTTCTTTCCCCAGGTGTGGCTATTGTGGTCATTTAACCTTCCCTATTTATTGTTGTTTCTCCCACTATGCTGTGCGGTTTATAGCTTCTGTTGGACTTGTGGTTAGCGTGTGTTTGGTTCTCGGCTGAGTTCCTGGGGCTACTGAAGCTTCATTGAAGAGAAGTGTTTCCTTTACCTTTTGTATTTTGTTTATATATATATATATATATATATATATATATATATATATATATATTTATATGTGTGTTGCCTTTCCCTGTTGTTCCCCATATGTGGTTATCTATTATGATCATGAATTTTGGACAGTGCATTGCTGCACAATACTCATTGTTTTCACACATATTTTAATTTGGTGTTCCTTTCTCTGTCTCCTTTTTCTGTGGATAATGTTGATTTATGTCTACTTAGACAAGGGCTGATTGCGCCTGGTATGTCTAAATATTCTTCTTTTTGATATTGTTTTTTTTTTTCTCCCCTTCCCTCCCTTGTTGCCATGTGCAGCTTTGTCTCCTTGTCCGCAAGTCCCCTCCTTCCGGGTGCGTTTACGGCGCTTCACACTGTAGGACTTCCGGTGTTTGGCACGCAGTGTTTGTCCTGTGAGCATGCGCGCCCTGCCATTTCCGGTATTTGGAACGCAGGACGCGCCGGCTCGGCGGCGCACACTGGTGCACAATATTTCTGGTTACTGCTTATGCCGGACTTCCGGTGTTTGGCACGCAGTGTTTGTCCTGTGAGCGTGCTCGCCCTGCTGTTTCCGGTTATTGGAACGCAGGACGCGCCGGCTCGGCGGCACACACTGGTGCACAGTATTTCTGATTGCTGCTTATGCCGGGGGCTACATGGGCAGTAACAAGCGCATATCTAAAGAGCACATTTGATATACCCAGCCCCCTCTTCCCTCCCACCAACCAGCTGAGTGGAAGGCTGCCGCCCCCATCCCTCACTCTGCCGCCTCGACACAGGTGAAATCAACCATTACTAGTGATTATTATGTGTATATATCCACTCATGTGTCATTCAGGAGCAGGCATCCCTGAGGAAGCCAGCAGAGCCTGGCGATACGCGTTGGGCTTGTTCTGACCACCACACATACCCCCACCATGCTACTCTAAATGATAGGTATTGTAGCTCCTCATTTTTTCATTGTTGATGGATTACATGTATTTTCAGCTGCTGTTTATCTACATATGTGGGGGTCTGTTCACACATTTGTGGTGAGTCAGTGGGACATGTGTTTATATTCAGTTCACATGGCCCAGATTCATTGTATACAATGTTTTTAATACTTTTTCTGTCGTGTCTGTTGCTTTAAATAAATTTGATATTTTCATAGATGTGCGGCTATTATCTCGGTATTCTTTTTTCTCTTCTGTGTATCGTATTGCGTATTTTATACCGTGTGCCGGCACTCTTGTTCCAATTTTGATGTGCCCCCGCTTTCTGCATTACATAGCCTTTCCCTGTTGTTTGTCATTAGGCCTGAGGGAGACTCCTGTTCGTCCTTCCCTTTGGAGGAACAGGTAGACTCAGTCCTGACATTAGTTCCAGGGTCCTATAGGGTGAGATAGGATTCTATGTATCCGGTGTATGAACTTGCCTACCTTTTGGGGCCTGTTCATACTAGCAGTCTGTCAGGACTGGAGTTAGGCCCCTTGCACACGAGCAAGTATTCCGTGTGGGTGCAATGTGTGATGCAAACGTTTTGCGCCCGCACTGAATCTGGACCCATTCATTTCAATGGGTTTGTGTACATGAGCGTTGTTTTTCATGCATCACTTGTGCGTTGCGTGAAAATAGCAGCATGTTCTATATTCAGCGTTTTTCACACAACGCTGGCCCCATAGAAGTGTATAGGAATGCATGAAAATCGCATCACATCCGCAAGCAAGTGCGGATGCGATGCATTTTTCACAGATGGTTGCTAAGAGATGTTGTTTGTAAACCTTCAGTTTTTTATCGCGCGTGTGAAAAACGCATCAATGTGCATTGCACCCGCGCGATAAAAACTGAACGCAATCGCAGGTAAAACTGAATGAACTTGCTTGCGAAATCGCGCCTTTTTAACTGAAAGCAATCGGAACGCATCCGGATCTAATCCGTATCGCTCGTCTGCAAGGGGCCTTAGGCCTCTTTCACACGAGCGTGTCCGGATAAGGTCCGGATGCGTTGCGGCAAACCCGCGCGAGTAGGTACCCAATTGCAGTCAGTTTTGACTGCGATTGCGTTCCGTTGTTCAGTTTTTATCGAGCGGGTGCAATGCGTTTTGCACGCGCGTGATAAAAAACTGAATGTGGTACCCAGACCCGAACTTCTTCACAGAAGTTCAGGTTTGGGTTCAAGGTTGTGTAGATTGTATTATTTCCCCTTATAACATGGTTATAAGGGAAAATAATAGCATTCTGAATACAGAATGCATAGTACAATAGGGCTAGAGGGGTTAAAAAAAAAGACTACTTTTTTTAACCCACCTTAATCCACTTGTTTGCGCAGCCGGCATCTATTCTGTCTTCTTCTTTGAGGAATAGGACCTTTGGTGACGTCACTGCGCTCATCACATGGTCCATCACATGATCTTTTTTTACTATGGTGATGGATCATGTGACGGACCATGTGATGAGTGTAGTGACGTCATCAAAGGTCCTATTCCTCAAAGAAGAAGACAGAAGAGATGCCGGCTGTGTGAACAAGTGGATTTAAGTGAGTTAAATTATTATTATTATTTTTTTTAACCCCTCCAGCCCTATTGTACTATGCATTCTGTATTCAGAATGCTATTATTTCCCCTTATAACCATGTTATAAGGGAAAATAATAAAGATCGGGTCCCCATCCCGATCGTCTCCTAGCAACCGTGCGTGAAAATAGCACCGCATCTGCACTTGCTTGCGGATGCTTGCGGTTTTCACGCAGCCCCATTCACTTCTATGGTGCCTGCGTTGCGTGAAAAACGCACAATAAAGAACATACTGCGATTTTTACGTAACGCAAAAGTGATGCGTGAAAATCACTGCTCATGTGCACAGCCCCATAGAAATGAATGGGTCCAGATTCAGTGCGGGTGCAATGCGTTCACCTCACGCATTGCACCCACGCAGAAATCTCGCCCATGTTAAAGAGACCTTAGGGTTTCGTCTAGGAGGTATCCATTTTCCTTCCCTAGTTTCCAGGCCTTATTTCCTTTACCTCCTATGTTCGGTGTGGCGTTTCCCTCCCACACTAGAGCGTGACAAACACCTCCCCGTGTAGAACTATCAGTGACTGACAGCTATCTATGTATACACACTTACACAGATAATGATATCAATCACTGATAACAACTCCCCTGTATACTGCTACCAGTGACCGACAGCTATCTATGTATACACATTTACACAGAGAATGCTTGTCATGCTCGTGTGTTCATTTTTGAAGTTATTTCCTGAAGTGTTGCGAGACTTCGTGAAATAATAACTTCGGGTCATCTGCGCCAATACATTCTAATACTGTATGGAGCGCTCGCTCCGTACAGTATTGAAATTAACTTTTATGCAAATCGACTTCGGATGTTTCATCTGAAGTCGATTGGCTCATCCCTATTGATAACCATAATTTATGATTTCACCCATATGCCTGTGTATGTTATCCCAGAACCAAAAAAAAACCAGAGAGTGGTGAGAACAGTGGAGAAAGTCAAAATCCCATTTGCACAAAAAACTGTCATTTATACTGCCTACAGCCTCTGTAAATTACCATTATATAATTTTTTAGGGTGGGTTTTGACCTTTTTGCAGTGGTTTTTTTTCTGGTCTATTTTTTATGTGTATTAGGCCTCATACATACAAACGTTGCTGTCCACATCTGTTGCTCTGTTCCGTGGCCCCGCAAAAAAAATGGAACATGTCCTATTCTTGTCCGTTTTGTGGACCAGAATATGCATTTCTATTATGGGTGCCCGTTCCGTTCTGCAAATTGCAGAAAGCACAGAGGCGGCATCCGTGTTTTGCAGCTCTGCAATTTTCAGACCGCAAAACACAGCATGGTCGTGTGCGTGATACTTTAAGTTTTATAATAAACGATGAAAAACCATTTTTTTCAGGTTGTTCTTTGTGCTACTTTCATACATTTTTCACAAAAGACAACATCCGCTAGGTATCACATTTTTTTGAGATGTTCTTCTCTTAGGAATCTCAACATGAGTTTCGGAGAAAAAAATTGTTTAAAACCCTTTAAGAGCTAGGTAATGACCCATGGGCAGGCAGGAGCTGTGTAACGGTGATCAGCGGGGGTCCCGGCTTCAGGGTGCTATCACATTTTGATCACTGTACTCCTCAGTATCTTCTCCACATGTTGTAACCTGTTCTTTTGAACAAAAGTGGACGTTCTTTAGATGACGACCCCTTTAACAAAATACAGGACAACCATTATGAGTGGCCAAGCACACCAAGGTCTCTCCATTTTCTAGGTTCTCTATGTGAGGTAACACGCACTCATCTAGTAATGCACAACCACACGTTTCCAGGAGCCTGACACCACCACATGCCTCACAACTACAGCACTCCCAGTGGCTTATGGGTACTTTCACACTTGCGGCAGAGGATTCCGGCAGGCAGTTCCGTCGCCGGAACTGCCTGCCGGATCCGGCAATCCGGACGCAAACGGATGAATTTGGGAGATGGATACGGATCCGTCTCACAAATGCATTGCAATACCGGATCCGTCTTTCCAGTTGTTATCTGGAAAAACGGATCCGGTATTTATTTTTTCTTATTTTTCCGGAACACTTGGGGCCGGATCCTGCATTAATGCATTTCAATGCAAATTAATGCCTGATCTGGCATTCCGAAATTTCCGGCATGTGTTCAGGATTTTTGGCTAGAGAAAAAACTGCAGCATGCTGCGGTATTTTCTCCGGCCAAAAAAACGTAAGAGGGACTGAACTGATGCATCCTGAACGGAATGCTCTTAGGATTTTTTTTTTCCTGGTATTGAGCCCCTGTGACGGAACTCAATACCGGAAAAGAAAACCACTTGTGTGAAAGCACGCAGGCTTTATCCAATCAGTCATCAGTACGTCATATTCCCGCGCCTGGGTTTTGCGTTGTACGTCATATTCCGGCGCCTGGTTCTTGCGTTCCAGCTGAAGCTGCACGTTGCACTGGGTTCATGCTCTCGGCTGTGGCTAGTTCCTCGCTCGATATTACTGGTCTGTGTGCTCGTCATTGCGGAGATGCCGGCGTTTGACTGACAGGGCATCATGAACGGAGCTGGCAGAAGAAAGAATCGCAGAGGGCGCAAGGCAGGGCAGGCTGCCAGAAGGAGGGAACTGATATCCCGGTCTGTGCATAGCGCAGAGCTGTGTCTGCGGGATCGGGACTATGGCACAGCTTATGCCCACTTCCTGCTGGTGCTTAGCCTGGCTCCTGAGCTGAAGGAAGACTTTAAGGTATCAGCCGGTGAAAGTTGTGCTCGCTGATACAGGTGTGCGCTGAGTGACGGTCCCCAAGTGTCAGGAAAATCTGAGGGCAATCCTGTGTTTGCCCTATTAGTATGTGTTGTACCCACCAAATATTAGGAGACACGGCCTCAGGCTCTGCTCACCAGGCTGTAGATGTCAGGGTGTTGAGGAGAAGCCCTGTTATAGAGTAGGTTCTTCACAGGTGACGTTGTTAGGTTTGTTCCCATCCTACAAGTATGTTAGGAACTGAATCATTACCTCCCAGTATGAATGTATACCCTGTGCTTTCTTCTCTACTTTCAGTCATCAAGGCAGGGCCACAGTAGCTTTCCTCCCTCCACTTCCTCGGTAAGCACGGTAGCTTTTCCCCTCCACTTCCTCAGTAGACACAGCAGTGTTTTCCCTTTCACTTCCCCAGTAGACACAGCAGTGTTTTCCCTTTCACTTCCTCAGTAAGCACAGTAGCTTTTCCCTTTCACTTCCTCAGTAAGCACAGTAGCTTTTCCCTTTCACTTCCTCAGTAAGCACAGTAGCTTTTCCCTTTCACTTCCTCAGTAAGCACAGTAGCTTTTCCCTTTCACTTCCTCAGTAAGCACAGTAGCGTTTCCCTTTCACTTCCTCAGTAAGCACAGTAGCTTTTCCCTTTCACTTCCTCAGTAAGCACAGTAGCTTTTCCCTTTCACTTCCTCAGTAAGCACAGTAGCTTTTCCCTTTCACTTCCTCAGTAAGCACAGTAGCTTTTCCCTTTCACTTCCTCAGTAAGCACAGTAGCTTTTCCCCCTTCACTTCCTCAGTAAGCACAGTAGCGTTTCCCTTTCACTTCCTCAGTAAGCACAGTAGCTTTTCCCTTTCACTTCCTCTGTAAGCACAGTAGCTTTTCCCTTTCACTTCCTCTGTAGACACAGCACCTTTTACCTTTCACTTCCTCTGTAGACACAGCACCTTTTACCCTTCACTTCCTCTGTAGACACAGCACCTTTTACCCTTCACTTCCTCTGTAGACACAGCACCTTTTACCCTTCACTTCCTCTGTAGACACAGCACCTTTTACCCTTCACTTCCTCTGTAGACACAGCACCTTTTACCCTTCACTTCCTCTGTAGACACAGCACCTTTTACCCTTCACTTCCTCTGTAGACACAGCACCTTTTACCCTTCACTTCCTCTGTAGACACAGCACCTTTTACCCTTCACTTCCTCTGTAGACACAGCACCTTTTACCCTTCACTTCCTCTGTAGACACAGCACCTTTTACCCTTCACTTCCTCTGTAGACACAGCACCTTTTACCCTTCACTTCCTCTGTAGACACAGCACCTTTTACCCTTCACTTCCTCTGTAGACACAGCACCTTTTACCCTTCACTTCCTCTGTAGACACAGCACCTTTTACCCTTCACTTCCTCTGTAGACACAGCACCTTTTACCCTTCACTTCCTCTGTAGACACAGCACCTTTTACCCTTCACTTCCTCTGTAGACACAGCACCTTTTACCCTTCACTTCCTCTGTAGACACAGCACCTTTTACCCTTCACTTCCTCTGTAGACACAGCACCTTTTACCCTTCACTTCCTCTGTAGACACAGCACCTTTTACCCTTCACTTCCTCTGTAGACACAGCACCTTTTACCCTTCACTTCCTCTGTAGACACAGCACCTTTTACCCTTCACTTCCTCTGTAGACACAGCACCTTTTACCCTTCACTTCCTCTGTAGACACAGCACCTTTTACCCTTCACTTCCTCTGTAGACACAGCACCTTTTACCCTTCACTTCCTCTGTAGACACAGCACCTTTTACCCTTCACTTCCTCTGTAGACACAGCACCTTTTACCCTTCACTTCCTCTGTAGACACAGCACCTTTTACCCTTCACTTCCTCTGTAGACACAGCACCTTTTACCCTTCACTTCCTCTGTAGACACAGCACCTTTCTCAGTTGACGTTCTAAGTAGACACAACAATATCCTACACACACTTCCCTAGTGTTCACAGCAGGACCACCTTCCTTAACAGGCAAGAACTGCCTCGTTTCAACATATGTGGTGACATATTATGACCTGTGTGTGAACTTTACAAACTGTCTTATTACATACAATCAAATGGTGTCTACAGCTGGAGTGCAGTTCTATTTCTGGCATGAAGATGTAGAAGACCTTTTTAATAGTTGGGCTCAGGACTTGCACCATCCTAATCCATAATAGCAAGTGCTGTCTGTCTGATAAACATGAACGCCATCTATCTGGGGTTGGTGGTTGACACCTTTTTACCTCGCGCTGCCCTGTTTCAGATCTGCTAGTAGTTATGTTATATTTTTGGTGTTTATCCCTTTTATGTTTTAGGAGACTTTTCAGTATGCCCTTTTCAAATGGGCAGAAGAGCTATATGCGTTAAGCCGCAATCAAGACTTGTTCAGTTGTTATGAACAAGCCCTCGAACTCTTTCCAAACGATGATGTTATCTGCAACAGTATGGGAGAACAGCTCTTCAGGTGAGATACCAGGGGAAATCATATCAATAACATACGTGAAAAGGCTTTTTGTTTCAGTGCCTGGAATATAAAATAATCTCCCTTCACATATATTTGGCAATCCGGCTGCAGGGAAACTGAATCTAGAACTGATCCAATAGTTTTCCTTGGGATTGTTTTAGGGCTGCAGCTATCGACTATTTTTGTAAACGAGTATTCTATCGATTAATGATAGAGTATTCTAATAACAAAAAAACTAATTGAAAGAACATTTTTTTTTATAAAAACTCATCGGCCCCCTAGTGCCACCATCTCCCCCTCCTAGCCATGTCCCCAGCGCCAGTACTTACCTCTCCTGTAGGGGCGCCGCTCCACAGCTTCTCCATCTTCTCCACGCGCTGCACTGTCGTCCTGACGTCACACAGCGTCGGGTCATAGTGCACGTATGCGCGCACTATGACCTGACGATGTGTAAGGATACAGTGCAGCGTGGTGCGGGCCGGCGGGTGACCATGGAGCGGTGAGTAAGAGCAAGCGCTTCACTCCCACTCTGTGGTCACATGACACAAATGAATCCTGGATGCAAAAAATTAGCATCAAGGATTTTTTTGGTGTCGAATTACTCCATTTAATTGAGTAATCATTTCAGCCCTAGATTGTTTATAATCATTCAGTGCATCACTTGTAACGCTGGACAGAAAAGCATAGATGCTGGGCTGGTGCACTATATAAGAAAAAACAATTTAGTGCAACAAGAAGACTGATGTATGTGCACCCAGCCTTAGAGCGTTGTCAACCGCACTATAATCTGTGGTCTGTGCAGATAACTATAGGCTGTTCTATATCTGCCGTAGATTGGGATTTCGAGATGAAGCAGCTGGTTATTTCTACAAGGCCGTGAAGCTGAACCCGAACTCGGCTGATGCCAAGGAAAATTTCTATCGTGTAGCGAACTGGCTTGTGGAGCGCTGGCATTTTGTAATGCTCAATGATGTCAAGAGGAATCGGATGTATCAGAAAGCTATTGAAAATGCAGTACAGGCTGGATGCAAAACTGTGGTAGATATTGGAACTGGTACTGGGATACTAAGGTAAGTCAAGAGCATGATAGTCAATTTACTGTCATCAATTATTTTGCACAAGACTTTTTTTGTACTGCCACATGTTTTTTGTTTTTGTCTTTTTTTTTTTTTTTTAGCATGTTTGCAAAATGTGCGGGTGCCCCTCATGTTTATGCCTGTGAACTCTCCAAGACCATGTTTGACCTGGCCTGCGAGGTAGTGGCAGCCAATAACATGGAAGGCGAGATCAAGCTTCTACACATGAAGTCTCAAGATATTCGAGTCCCTGAACACATACCTGAAAAGTACGTAGGGAACACTTCATTTCTAACACTTCTTCATACGTTTTTCTGACCCGTTCCTTCAAGTTCAGTAGGCTTGGTGGAGGGTGATGGCAGCAAACACTGGCATAGCAGATAGACTACAATGGAGACGGGCATAGAACATCTTCTGAAATGCTGGAAGGGCTAAAGAAAATCTACCAAAATATGTACAAAACCAAGTAGATGTTTCCTGACTCTATCTGAAACCTCGTAAAGAGAATTTTCACCCACAGTATAAAAACCCTGTTAGAGAAGTAAATGAGAAGTGTAGTAGTTTTAGTTTTTTCTCCTACAGAGATTTAGCCCCTTTTCTGTATTGTGAAGCCCACAAAAATGACTAGTGCAGCCATGTTAGAAGATTATTAGCCATACTGAATTTGTGATAGTCTAACTGAAAATGACAACCAAAATTCCTGTAACAATGTGAAGCCTCCCCATAAGGCTAGCTTTAAGGAGCCGTAACACAGCTACATTTCCGGCTGCAGGGTCATCGTCGTGGAACAGACCCGTGAAGAAGTTTTTATTACACTAAGAACACATAGGAAGAGACTTATCATGAAGGGTCAGTTTTGCAGGAGTCTGTGATGCCGTAATTTGTGCCAATTCTTCAAACGTATGATGTTTGAATTTGGTGCATTTTTTTTTTTAAGTCTAACACTTTGGGATGTTACTCCACTTGCTCCCCCACCCCTTTACTGGAGGAAGATTACTTCAATTTTTAATCCTAGTTGATAAATCTGGTTTATATTAGCTCGATAGGCTAACCATGGCACTTTCCAAAACTGGAGTGAATGGCATAAAAATTCAAAATGTCACGTAGGTTTTGGGCATATAAGCCTAACAAAACTCTATTTTGCAACTTTTTGAAGCCAGAATTTTGGCCATGGTTTGTGAAGGGAGATATCTGAGGGTTCTTTTCCCCTATTCCTACTGTTCAGTGCAGAACAAGCAAACAACATTAAAGTATGAAATTACATATTATAAAAACCTGCCTTTTATACTACTTTCCATCACATTAATAAGTTTGTTGGACCCCTAAACCTCGTGCCCGTCTTGTAGAGTGATCTGCAGGGAATGGACAGGCAGACTTGTGCTTCCAGCTGTTTTTTAGGTACTATAGGAGTCCGTTTCCACCTATACAGAATGGGTGAAAACAGTAGTCCTAGGCTGGGGTGATGTCTATTACCATGGTGAAAGATGTACTCACGTCGGTAATTGTCTTCTGCCAGCATGGTTACCCCCTTACAAGTAGACCTCACTGCTGGGCCACTGGATAGCGCAGGTTTAACACCATTGTGATATTTTATCATTATATTTTTTTTGGGATGTTTATTTTTGCGCAGGGTTTCACTGGTTGTCACAGAGACAGTAGATGCCGGTTTGTTTGGTGAAGGTATTGTGGAAACTCTGATCCATGCCTGGAAAAACTTGCTTCTAGATCCTAAGGTGAGCAAAATAAATGACGACATATTGGTTTTCTTACATATGTTATCAAGCTCTATATATGAGTCAGTTTTCTTTCTCAGCCCAAAGATGCCAACTGTGATGGGTATGGACAGGTCATACCCTCAGGTGCTGTAGTGCATGGCATGATAGTGGAATGTCCACAGATACGCAGGCATCACAGGTAGGTGCGAATATGAGTTATTTCAAACATCTTTTTAAATTACATGTTGGTCAAATAACGTATTAAGTCTGTATAAGGTACCCCCTTTCACCAAGTTCAATGCCTATATAAAAGCATGAGGCTGCAGAATAAATAGAAATGTGCCCTGTTCCGTCAGGGACAGGTATTCTCTAAGGGCACACTGCTGTTGGCCGGTCATTCCGTGCGGTCCCCAATGCGGTCCCCAATGCGGATTCCGCAGATGGGTCCAGACCCATTCAACTTGAATGAGTCTGTGATCCGTCCGCACCGCAAAAAAATATAGAACAATTTTTTTTGCAGTGCGGAGGCATGGAGAGAAATCCCACGGAAGCACTCCGTAGTGCCTCCATTCCGCACTGACCTTCCGGATTGATGACCCATTCAAGAGAATGGGTCCGCATCCATGATACGGGGTGCACGCGGCTGGTGCCTGCATATTGCTGACCCGCTGTTTGCAGGCCTGCAATACAGGCATGGCCGGGCAATGGTCGTGTGCATAAGCCCTAAAGGCAATGCTCAGCAAATCCTATATGCAGTGCATGGAGGTTGTGTGGCTATGTACTAAGGAGCTGTGGACAAGCTGTGGACAAGACTCGTCACATGCATGAGTCCTTAGAAGTGGATTCAGCACTGCCCCTAATAGTTTATATCTCCTCCCACCAATCTAGTTGCATAGACACTCCCTTATCAGAAAGAGATGCATGGACATGGTCATGTGACCACAGTCCAAAATGGAAGATAGGAGCAATTTAGGTAAAAGAAATACATTACACAATTGCAGCTACCGTCATGAGTGATTATTTTTAAAGGATGTTGATGTGAACTAGAAAACCCTTTTAAACTGCAGACAACTCTCTAGAAAAGACATAAACATACTTGTACCGTCGAGAACGCTGTGCAGTCTGCCAGCAGCATGATATGTAGCAGTAGAATCTGAGCAGAAGGATATACAGTTTTACAGCATACCTCCCAACTTTGTAAACGAACAAAGAGGGACAGATTGTGTGGCGCGCGAGCAGCAAATTTCTTCCAAACTAGGCCACGCCTCTAACTCCGCCCAAAACATAACTATACACCTAATCCCACCCAGTCCCCTTAATGCCCCACATAGTAATTATTCCCCCTTCATGCCACTGCACAGTATTTATGCCCACATTGTGCGCCCTTCACAGAATTATGTCCAGTTATGTGCCCCAGTAATGTGCCCCTCACAGAATGTAAAAAAAAAATAAACACCACATACTTACTAGCAGCAGCAGGACATCGGCTGCTCTGGTCTGTGAAGGAGGCGGAGCAGAGGCTGGCGGCCAGCCCCACCCCCCCACACAGACCAGAGGTATGGAGAGCGAGCAGGAATGATGAAGCCGGCTCTCTGCTTCATTATGGCAACTGTCTCTGCTTCCTATGGACGCAGGGACAGCTGTCAGAAAGCGGGACATACCTCCTCCTTACTGGTCCCGCCAGATCCAGGATGGTTGGGAGGTATGTTATATAAATAAATTGCAGGTTATACTGAATCTGTTCCCACCAAAGTATATATCAATCTGCTAAGCACTGCATTTTCACTGTGTGCATTTTGCATCTATCAGCAGGGTTAACCCTATTAAACGGGACACACTGTCTACTCTGCTTTATCCTGCAGAATAAAACAATACCTGTCTTATGATTAGGGATGAGCGAACTTCTATTTTCAAGTTTGGCGTACAAGGTTCCGGTTATCTAAGAATCCCATTATGGTTTCCGCTACCACGGACCATACGTTATTGTCCGTGGTAGCGGAACCCATAACTGAATTCTCAGATAACCCGAACTTGAAAACAGAAGTTCGCTCATCCCTACTTATGATATTCTGTTGCACTGTTCTGGTGAAAATGAACATTTTATTAATATGCTAATCACGTCTTTAGAGCATAAGGACCTTCAGAGCATTAGATCTCCTTCTCCCTGGCAGCCACTCCTATTGAGTGACAGGGCGAGGCATCTTCTCTGGCCCTAGAATCTCATACCTGCTCTGTAGCTTACACTATTGGCGCATGCACAGTAGTCAACTGTACTGCTGGTGACGCCAGGCAGATGCACGGGGCATTAGCTGAAAGCTACAGCATAACGGAATAACGGGTATAGTTTTACTCAGCATTATGCAAGGTTTAATAGGGTTGATTCTGCTGACATGCTCATTTTTTATCTTTTAACACACATTATTTTGCCCAGGGTGTTTGTAAATGAAGTTGCCGGTGTGAACTTAAAAGAAGCTGTGCGGTTTTCCAGTCCTGTACATTGCAGTTTCAAATCTGGTGATGTAATTGAGCCGTATGCTACAGAAAAGATGAGCAGAGTACCTGGTGGTTATAAAGCCTTGAGCCAGCCCTTCCTGGCACTGACTGTAGACTTCAACAGCCTGCAGGTAAACAGCCAGATGTCCTTGTCCTTGATAAACTAGAGTTATGCTGTAATTTTCTAAGAGGTTTCTTTTCAAGAAAGTGCTAGTAACACACACTCCTCAGCTGTGAAATTGCAATACCAAAAAGGAAAAGTCATGGAACTATAGAACTCACTGGATCAATAAATATGTTAATGATATGCAAATAGAAACAATATTCTAACCTCTCTGTATTCAAAGTTGAGTGAGTGTCCTGAGCAGAAATACAAGCACTTACAAGCCATGGCTATCAATGAGGTTATTAATGGTTGTCTGAGGAATGTTCTGCCATTCTGAATGCACTTGGGCACCCAAATCAAGATCTGCTATTTGTCGGGCAATGATAATTCAATTAGGAATTATTAATTATGGTCATAAAAATAATTAACCGTGGAAAAAATTGAATGTATACAATTTGTCATAAATTATTGAAATCATGACCTGGTGAATTGTAGACAATCTAATCGATACAATTCACATCTGAGTCCGACCATTTCCTCAGATAATAAGTTATTTTGACGTCAGATGACGTTAATGATAAAGGTGTAGTTTTACATTATACAATAATACACAGGTATTATAAAAATATGCCGATTTATTGGTTACAAGATTATAAACATAAGTAAATAAGCACAATGATACATGCAAATGAATATATATATAATATAGTGTTGATATAAAGCGTTACAATCTTAACACTACATGTGAGTGGAAATAACTTGTCACATTATAACAAAGCTATTATTAGGTTATCAAAATAGGAACATAATTTATATACATTACTTCTGTTCAGAGGAAACCTTATGATATCAGGATGGGCATGTCTAATCCTAGACATCAATATAGAATGCTAAATACATTCTGCCCCCTCTAACCAATTACATATCACATGACTTCCAGAATGGGCAAATCCATTCAAGGATATAACTTAGAAGAGATCACTGTATCCTTCCGCCCCATCCTGGACTATTTTCACACATATAACTTTGTTAAGACAAATAACAGGGATCTAGGATCTTTTCTAGACCATATCTTAAATAGGAAGGACTTGAAACAAGTCTTTCCTGTGGGAATCCATCACTTAGCTTGGCGAAGAATATTACTATCAATACAGTATATAGGCAATCCTTTAATGCTCTGATAAATTATGAGTCTTGATTCTTCTGCAGGTAGAATGAAGCCTCACAATATCCTAAGACTACATCTCAATATGGAGATGATCAATTTATTAATTTATTCGCCAATCTAGATGGTATAATTTCACCCACACTATCTAATTAGTCTTAATAAAATGAAATATCATTCTTTGTCTCTCTTAACAAGTCATAGTAGGAATCTCACTTCTGCTCCTAGGAAAGCTGGGTGGTTCATCATTGCATGGCTTTCTTTTTCTTTTCACCCTGAAACTATTTTCCCAGACTTAGTGGAACCATCATGAGTTTCATAGACTCGTGAATTTATGGGTTTGATAACAAATACAATGGGCCTTACACTCGCACTGTGGGTTAGTATATTCTAACTGTCCAAACGACTGATTCATTAGGTTAGAATAATATCAGTCCCTCTGAGTAAATCCCATTAGCAGAAAACCAACGTAAATGTTTTCCATATATCCTAAGAATACATTTTCTTTTAGTGGGATACACATGGCATCAAGTATATTATATAAAATTATAATATATAATTTATCAATTCGTTTATGCTAAAACTAAATAAATCCACTATATGAATACAAACGTTATACTTTCGATTATATGAATAAACATACACACCACATGTCTCTCATGAAACAGTGCTACCTCCCTCATAGCACTGTAATGAGATCTAAGAATACACTTTAGGAACGTGTGGCCTTTCCATAAGCTCACACAAAATGGTGGACATATCACAAAATGGCAGATGCCACACTATTAACCTAGCAATTCATGTTTGATTCATTTCGGGCCTATAATTATCCCGACATATTTGCAAAAGAAGCTGTAATTGATGACCAAGATGTGCTCAATGGGAGGGAAGTCCAGAACAGTGCAGGCCATGGTAGCATGTTTAGGCCACGCAGGCTGCCCACAGTAGCATGAGCAACATCTGGCCTGGCATTTGTCCTGTTGAAAAACAGCTCCTGGGACACTGGCTCCATGAACATTGAGCATTTAGTGTACATTATGCCACCCCACATCATAATCCCAGAAGTAGAACCGGTGCGACGTTCTCTTGTGAATTCCTCTTCATGGCGTTGCCCCCGTGACCAATTCCCGGCTATCATTGCATCTGAGACCAAAGCGGATAGACCTCCATTGTCGCCTTGCTGTGGACCACTATAGCCTTTGAGAGTCGTGATGTGAGGTCAGTGGAACAACTGTATTTGAACGCCTGGCTTGTAGACTAATGTTGTACAATGCTTTCCCTAGGCTTGGGATGTGACGTCCAACTTCACTTGCAGTACAAAATGGATCACTTTTTCTAATCAGATGATCCGTCCATTTTGAAGTTTGCCTCTCCACCTCTTGCAGTCGTTCCAGTTCGTTGTTGTTCTACCAACCACTGGGACACGCAGAGTTGAACAGTGCTGACATCTTGGCCTAGGTGCGTCTTTCTGCCCGAGTGATAAACCAAGGTCTCTCAGTTCAAGGATTCTGTCCCTTAGGCGTGTTGCACACGACCGTATGCCCTCCGAGATATACGGTCCGTGAGCGGGCCATGTCCTAGAGCGGCATTGATGCTTTGCATGGGAGTACACAGCATCAAAGATTACAATGATACTGTGCACGTCGGGCCGCCCACGGAACTATTATCCCGCACTCATAAGATCATATGAATGCGGGACAATAGCCCCACGGGCAGCCCGACGTACACATAATTATTGTAATCTATGATGCTGTGTTCCTCCGTGCGCACGATCAATGCCGCTCCGGGACATATGGCCCGCTCGCGGACCGTGTGTCTCGGAGGGCATACGGTCGTGTGCAACAGGCCTTAGTTTGAGACAAGTGGTGATTTTTTTCCTTCAACCATGAAGCGAGATGTATCTGCCCCCACAACTGGACAGGAAGCCCCAGAGCAATCAAAAAGGGAACACCCACTTCCTCCCTCAGTGTGGTTTCCTGTCCTCCGGACAGAGAAGCCTGGAGCATGCAGCCTCCAAGGCTGTGAAACAAGGAACACCTTATGAACTTGGGTTATACAGTAAATATTTGTGTTGTGTGGTTTGTATAAATCTGTTTGGTGCCTTTAGCATGATTGATAGGTTTGAATATTTGTCGGGCTTCAGGGCCTGGTTGACTGCCTCTTGGCTTTTGGGGGGAGACCTGATAGCTTTAGGGCCTGGTTGGTTGCTTATTGGCTTCTGGCTGAATGCCTTTTGATCTTATGTTGGTTTCATTGAATTCCGATGCCCTGTGCATGCTTAGCTGTATACCTGTGTGGCTATGCCTGTCTGGCTGAACATTTTTGCATCTATACCTGCTTTGTTGAAAGCCTGGTCTGCTGAGCGCCTGTGCATCTATGCCTGGTTGGTTGAACACTTGTGTGTCCATGCTGGGTCAGCTGACAGCCTTTGGTCCGTGCCTATAAAATGATGGCTGCCTGGGAGCCTGGGCCTTTCTGGTTCACTGCCTTGAGCCTGTGGTAATTAAAAAAATAAATAAAAAGGCAGTGTTTGTGGCAGGGTGACTATTTTCATGGCCTCATGTTCCTATGGAGCTGATTGCTTTCATGTTATGCTTGCCTGGGATGACTGCTCCTACAGCTTTGCATTGTAGCTGGCTTCTTCTGCTGCTGGCTTATCTACTGCAGCTGTTTGTTCAGCTGCTTACTTTGCATGGGCCGTGTCTGCATGGTTGGCGGCTTCTGCGGCTCTGTCTGCATGGTTGGGCGGCTTTGGTCACCATGTCTGTGTGGCTGGCGCCTCGTGCTGCCGTGTCTTGATAACTGACGTTCTTGAAACAGTATCTGGATGACTGTACCTGGCTCTGAGCGGGTGTCTGTGATCAGCTGTGCTATGCAACAGTGTCTTGGTGGCGGTCTACTTTGATGGCTATGCCTGTATGGTGAACTGGTTCTGTGGCTATGCCTGATTGACAGTTTGTAGTTTTAATTATCTGCAATAAGCATAGTACACCAACGAAGCCCTATAATGTCCTAGTGGAAAATGAGAAGATGGGCTGGACCAGATGGTTTAGAGCCCTATAAATCTCCTAGTTGGGAGTGAAGATATAGGCTGGACCATATTGTTTGGACAGCCTACAGGACTTATGGGGTACCAACAAAGCCCTATATGGCTCCTGGTTGGAGTAAGAAGATGGGCTGGTCCATTTAGTCTGGATGGCCTACAGGAGATATGGCTCACCAGCAAAACCCTATAAATACTTGCCACCGATCTAGAACTTCCCAGGGAGTCCCTGGAGGGTCGGCGGTTGTCTGCTGGGGTCCTTCGTGCTGTAGTTTCCGGCACTGCGGACCCTAGGAGGTCTGAAGGGTCCAGGGGCTCTTTGAACCTCTTGCAGCAGATCCGTGAGCTCCTCTAGATAAGGGATTGATGCCACGGTAGGGTTCCATCATGGATGCCAGATGGCGAGAAAATCTCCAGTGGATCTTGGATCACTTGGTCCACTATGCGCTCCCTGAAGATTCAACAGTGCAGGTGGCGTGCCTTGGAAGGGCCTCTCCTGGGGAACTTTTGGTGAGGCAGGAAGAAACATCTGTCTCGGAATATAATCTGCACCAAAGGAATCGGTGTTCAGCAATCCTCTTCCGTTTAATAATTCTGCATCAAGATAAGTACTTCTCTAAGATGTTTTGTTAATCTGTTATGATTTATGTTAACACTTGATGAAAAGCCCATAAAACATTTATTTTATAAGATTATCCTGGGTTTAAGGTATAATTTTGAAATTCCTAGGTTAGGATGTTTTATTATTCCCACTTTTTTTTATTTTGGACCTCTTGTTAGCTTTCGGGGTCTTCATAGTTTAAGATTACTTTTCAATCATGTCCCTCCCAAGGGGTGTTTTTTATCTCTGGTATTCGATCTCTCTATGGTGCTGTCATGGGTGAAGGGAAAAATGATAATTACACTTACCGGTAATTGGATTTTCCAGAACCCATGACCGCACCGCTCTAATTCCCTCCATGGTGCTTATGGTTGATGAAAATTGTTTCGGTATTTCAAATAAAAAGGAAGAATGAGGTTTATAGGAATTCTATTTTGTACGGCTCCTACTGATCTACTCTGGAATCAACATTGAGGAAGGAAGTGGGTGTTCCCTTTTTGATTGCTCTGGGGCTTCTTGTCCAGTTGTTAGGGCGGATCCATCTCTCTTTATAGTGCGGTCATGGGTTCTGGAAAATCCAATTACCGGTAAGTGTAATTATCACTTTTGAGGTTTCATGTGGCTAAAAATTTTTTACTTTAAATCTGGCTTTTATGCCCCTCTTACATGCCAGATATTGGAGCTAGGTGCTTGAAAATTTGATCATCTGCAGATCTTAGCAACACTTGCTACTTACTCAATTTGCATGTTCTTAAAGGGACTCTGTCACCACTTTCTAACCCCCCCTTTTCAAAGTATTGTTATCTGCATGGCGCCCCTGTGATTATAAATGTGTTGTTAGAAGTTAAATTCGCCGTCTCCTTTTGATAAAAAGAGCTTTTATCTAACCTGTCAATCTTCTTGATAAGGTGCCCAGGGCGTTTCTTTTCGTCTCAATCTGCCGCCCGCCGCCGCCACCGTTGGTGCCCAGCTCCTCCCTCATGCTTTCAGCGCCGCCTGAATGTAATCAAATACGCCTCCGGCTCTCTCTGTGCCCCCTCCTCCTTTTCAAAGATCCCGCGCGTGCGCACAGGGCTGTGCCTGATGCGCCCGTGCGGACATTTACAATCAGCCTCATTGAGCGAAGTGCGCATGCGCGCACTTCGCTCAACCTCCTCATCAGACGAGCACTGCAGCCCTCCTCCTTGAAAAGGAGGAGGGGGCACAGAGAGAGCCGGAGGCGTATTTGATTACATTCAGGCGGCGCTGAAAGCATGAGGGGAGGAGCTGGGCACCAACGGTGGCGGCGGCGGGCGGCAGATTGAGACGAAAAGAAACGCCCTGGGCACCTTATCAAGAAGATTGACAGGTTAGATAAAAGCTCTTTTTATCAAAAGGAGACGGCGAATTTAACTTCTAACAACACATTTATAATCACAGGGGCGCCATGCAGATAACAATACTTTGAAAAGGGGGGGTTAGAAAGTGGTGACAGAGTCCCTTTAAGACGTCTCCTTCTTGGTGTTGCAATTTCAATGTTGAGTTTAGATCATATCATTTATTTTTTTGATACAATATTTCTTTCTGTTCAACTCCATAAGCATTGTTATTATCATAGATGGGGGAAAAAACTGTCAAAGACTGGTGGGTAGGGAAAAGCTTCTAGTCTTGAATAAGCTGGGCTTACTGCTAAGTGAATTTAACCAATATATCTAAATTCTGCCAACATCATCTTGGTTTTTAATGCTAGGATTTGGAAAGCATTGCCTCTGGAAAGTCCTGCAGGATCTCTGTTCTGGTCCAGGAACAAGGACGACTTGACTGTTTATAACTTGGTTTGTCTTGCATCTGGATAATGAACACAATCTGTCAACGGGGCCTAGTGAAGAGACGTGCTGGGAACAAGCTGTGTTTCCTATCCAAAATATTCCTGGTAAATGACTAATATCTTATTTCTAATAACAACCCACCTTGCATTGGTTGAAAAGTTGACATTTGGACAGGAAATAGTTAACCACACTACCTTTACCAATTGCAGACTGAAGCTCCTCATACATGAGGAGGGGAAAGGAGGGTCAGATATGTTGGACTTTAACCACCTCCAGACCGGGCCTTTTACCCCCTTCTTGACCAGGCCTAATTTTGCAAATCTGACATGTCACTTTATGTGGTAACAGCTTTGAACACTTTTATTTATCCAAGCCATTCTGAGATCGTTTTCTCGTGACACATTGTACTTCATGTGGGGCTTACATGATAGAACCAACCCATAAATGACTCCATTTAGAAATTACACCCCTTAAACTATTCAAAACTGGTTTTAGAAATGTTGTTAACCTTTTTGGTATTCCACAGGAATTAAAGCAAAATAGAGGTGAAATTCCAAAATATCACTTTTTCTTGAAGATTTTCCATTTTAATAATTTTTTTCCTGGAACACATCAAGGGTTAACAACGAAACAAACCTCAATATTTATTACCTTGATTCTGCAGTTTGCATAAACACCCCATATGTGGTCGTATACCGCTGTTTGGGCACATTTTGAAGAGGCCCTGAGGTAACCCCACAGTGAAAACCCCCCAAAAGTGACCACATTTTGTAAACTACACCACCCAAGGAATCTTTAAGGGGTGTAGCGAGCACTTCACTCAACCTCTGTTACATAGAATTTTTAATACTTGGGTGTGAAAATGAAAAATTACTATTTTTTTTTTGTGATATTTTTTGTAGAGCCAATTGTTACGGACGCGACAATACCAAATATGTCTTTTTTTTTTTTTTTTACATTTTACACAATAAGAACATTTTTAGAAAAAAAAATCTATGGCTATGGTCTTGTATGGGGGCTCATTTTTTGCAGGATGATTATTGCTACCATTTTTGGGGTACATACGACTTTTTGATTTAACATTGTTTTTTTGGAGGTGAGCTCATTGGCACAATGTTTGTTTATTTTTTAACGGCGTTCACCTGATGTGGTAGATCATATGATATTATTATAGAGCCGGTCGTTGCGGACGCAGTGATACCAAATATGTCTATTATTTTATTAATTTTTCTTCTATTTTTTAAAATTTGGGGGGGGGGTACCTGCACAGTCTGAAAATGCCAGCATTGATTGGATAGATTGAGACTGTGCAGGTACACCTCCCCAACTTGTTACCTCCCCTCTGTACCCTTACTGAAGGCTAATGGCAATTAATTCATAACTTCTAGTAGAAATAATACAGGAATGAGACAACATAGAGCTTAGAATAGAGGCTCCAGAATTATTACATGGGGACACTCTCCCAATAGCATTTTACATTAAAGAGGTTATCCGGGAATTTTATATTGATGGCCTATCTTCAGGATAGGTCATCAGTATCAGATCGGCGGAGGTCTGACTTCTGGAAAGCCCCTGCCGATCAGCTGTTTTGAGAGACTGGCGCTCATGAGCACCAGGTCACATGGCCTAGGCTCAGTCTATTGAAGTCAATGGGTCTGAGCTGCAGTACTCAAGCACAGCCACTATACAATGTACGGCGATGTGCTTATGAGTTGTGAAGAGCTCAGTGAGCGCAATGGCCTCTTCAAACAGCTGATCAGGCGGGGTGCTGGAAGTCCGTATAAAGCTAGTGAATAAGCACTTTTGAGTGTATATTGTCAGTTTGTATGTAATATATATGTTCTGCAATCTGTCTAACATGTTGAGTGATTTAGATGGCATGAAAGATTCTGACATGGATTATTTTTGTTTTTCTCCACAGAAGATGGTTGTATGGTCATCCGTGGGGATACAGTCGTACTGGATGTACACTGTCCTGACTGTTATTTAAGATTAGAGCTAGTCACGGTTATTAGAGCTGGGGTAGTGGACATTGGTATGTCAGTATAGAGCACGAGGTGGACTTGTGCGATGCTTTGGCCAGTCTTCACACAACCATCAGAAGGGCAGGGAGGAGGACTTGTGCATTCTGGAGCCGAGTGAGATAGCCTTGCTTAACAATGTTATTTACCACGAGAGCTTTAAGAATGCTATATGTAAAGTCATATCTTCCCTGGGACCTGGAGAGAATGGTACATTGAGGAATGAGAATGATGTAACGACTCATGAAGGGACGTTTTTCCGACCCGCTGTAATATACTGGATGTGTCTGAGGGATTTTCAGTTTTACCCGTAATTGCTGCACAGCTTGGGAATGTTAAGCTTACAGCCTCAGTTGAGGAGAAGCAGCACTGCGTTGCCCTAGAAAGGTTATCAGAAAGGAACGGCATCTCCAAAGAGAGTCTGGAATTTTGCTGAACAAGCTGGAAGCCAGCGATGATGTTTTACAGAGGCCCCAGTCTGACAAGTTGTGGAGCATCATTATTCTAGATGTGATTGAGCCCTTGTGGGCTGAATCAGGCAAGAGGTGATGGAGAAATGTGCCATAGCAAGGTAAGTGAGCTACCACTGCAGTGTTTGAATGCCATCTTCAACAGGTTTTGGAACGTAATTAATCAACCACGCAATACTTTATTACACTTGAGCAGGTGGTATTTAAAGGGTTTTCCGGGGCTTTTATAGTGATGACCTATCTTTCGAACTCCAGGACCCCTGCCAATCAGCTGCTTGAGAAGGCTTCTCTCTGCTTTTCCTAGGCCGAGTGACAAACATGTTCATCCACGACTGTATCCAGATGTGGTCCGTGTGTTGTCTGCATATTTTTGCAGACCTATTGACTTCATTGGGTCTCAGTCTCCATATTGTGTTTTTTTGCGGAACAGACATTCGTATGCAGAAAGCACACAGATTTTCCGTATGCTTTACAATGCGTATGCCCATTTCTCAGAAAGCTAGTCTGTAATTGGCTGCAAAATGTGGACCACGGACCCATTGAAGTCAATGGGTCTGCAAAAAATGCGGATGCAACACGGACCGCAAAATACATAGTCATGTGCATGAGACCCTAAATGGAACTTTATTGCAGAAACCATGTGATTGAGTGTTTTAAAGGCTGATTCACTTCCTCATGGTACTAAATCATGCTCATCACAGAAATCTTGAGGGAACTTCAGTGGGGACTGTCATTCACCAGTTTAATATAGATGTGTGAAAGAGGCATGGCTTCTGTTATAAAGAAAAGCCACAATGCCTAGTGTGAACATAGCTTTAGGATACTTTCACACTCGTGTTTTGGCTTTCCGTTTGTGAGATCGTTGCAGGGCTCTCACAAGCGGTCCAAAACGGATCAGTTTTGCCCTAATGCATTCTGAATGAAAAAGGATCCGCTCAGAATGCATCAGTTTGACTCGTTCAGTCACCAATCGCTCTGGAGGCGGACACCCAAACGTTGCCTGCAGCGTTTGGCTCAGTTTCGTCAAGTGGACAGCAAAATGGATCTTGTCCTGGCTACACAATTTAAGTCAATGGGGACTGATCCGTTTTCTCTGGCACAATAGAAAACGGATCCGTCTCCCATTGACTTTCAAGGGAGTTCATGATGGATTCGTTTTGGCTATTGTACAGATAATACAAACGCATCCGTTCATGATGGATGCATGCGGTTGTATTATTGTAACGGATCCGTTTTTGCAGATCCATGATGGATCCGCCCAAAACGCGAGTGTGAAAGTAGCCTTAGCTTGTCAGTGAATGGAAGCATTTTTCTTTAGATCCAAAAGCTGAAAATCTATTGGACCCAATATGTCTGTTGGCTACGTCCAAAGCATCTCTCAATGTTTTGCTATAGAGTGGTTAAGCTAAATTAACTTAAAACTGGAAACCCCTTTTAAGTGGCTAGTGGAATGGGCCATATATACAGTACAGACCAAAAGTTTGGACACACCTTCTCATTCAAAGAGTTTTTTCTTTATTTTCATGACTGAAAATTGTAGATTCACACTGAAGGCATCAAAACTATGAATTAACACATGTGGAATTATATACAACAAACAAGTGTGAAACAACAGAAAATATGTCATATTCTAGGTTCTTCAAAGTAGCCACCTTTTGCTTGGATTACTGCTTTGCACACTCTTGGCATTCTCTTGATGAGCTTCAAGAGGTAGTCACCTGAAACTGGTCTTCCAACAGTCTTGAAAGAGTTCCCAGAGATGCTTAGCATTGTTGCCTTTTGCCTTCACTCTGCGGTCCCAGCTCACCCCAAACATCTCGATTGGGTTCAGGTCGGTGACTGTGGAGGCCAGGTCATCTGGCGCAGCACCCCATCACTCTCCTTCATGGTCAAATAGCCCTTACTTTCAAAGTTTTCCAATTTTCAGCTGACTGACTGACCTTCATTTCTTAAAGTAATGATGGCCACTCATTTTTATTTACTTAGCTGCTTTTTTCTTGCCATAATAGCAAAATTCCTAACAGTCCTATTCAGTAGGACTATCAGCTGTGTATCTACCTGACTTCTCCTCAACGCCACTGATGGTCCAACCCCATTTATAAAGGCAAGAATCCCACTTATTAAACCTGAACAGGGCACACTCTGTGAAGTGAAAAACATTCAGGGGACTACCTCTTGAAGCTCAACAAGAGAATGCCAAGAGTGTGGCAAAGCAGTAATCAAAGCAAAAAGGTGGCTACTTTGAAGAACCTAGAATATGACCATATTTTCAGTTGTTTCACACTTGTTTGTTATATATATATATATAATTCCACATGTGTTAATTCATAGTTTTGATGCCTTCATAGTCATGAAAAATAAAGAAAACTCTTTGAATGAGAAGGTGTGTCCAAACTTTTGGTCTGTACTGTATATCACAACTGCATTGTATGTTTTTACAGTGGAGTACTTTCTGCATGTGGGTTAACCTCCTTCTTTGGTGCACTTGTTTCTAACACGTATTCATTTTGCTGGTTTTAGGTGCTTACTTCAGTCTGGAGGAAAGATCTTCCCTCAGTATGTGGTCATCCATGGCATGCTGGTAGAATCCAACACTTTAATGCAGGAGAGTTCGGTTCAAGGCACAGAACCCACCCTAGGCTTTAACATAGCACCTTCGCTCAATCATTCAGGTGAGCGAAAAACACAGTCAAACTACTAATCAGATTTGAAATGCGCTCTAATACTTGCTCTATGGCACCTGATCTTCTGTTCCTCAAGACAATCACAAAATCTTAGTAGTGTCTTGTTCCAGTAACTAGGAGTCCAGATCTGTATACAGTTCAGTGCAGATAAAACTGTTTTAACATTTTGTTAAAGGGGTATTCTGGTTGCTATAGGAATGGATAGGGGATAACCTGTAGTAACTAACTGATCAGTGTGTGTCTGACAAATCGGGTTTTGAACCCTGAACTAATGGAGTGGCAAGTGCTCCATGGACACTCCATTAATTCTCTGTGGGACTGCAGATGGCTGACTTCAGCACTCGCTTATCTGTCGCAGTGCCACTGAGAATAAATGGAGCGGCAGGTCGCACACTCAATCAATCCACCGCTTCATTAGGACAGGGGTACGGTATCCCAATTCTCAGGATCAGTGGAGTCCCAGCAGTTTACCTCCACCAATCAGTTAGTTATCCATATGTAGTAGATGGGGGATAACTTGTAGTTACGAAATGCCTCTTTAAATAATTATCTGGGATAAAGAGGATCAATGGCTGATGTTAAAAATATGGAACAGAAACCCTTGATTTCTGAACATTGCCGAAATTCTGAACATGATTGTTCCTGCTACTTCCATCAGTCAGGATGTGCAGCTTAAATAGCAGTTCTCTAATAGTTTTACTAAATTACTTATACATGGAGGTATTTAGATAATGCAGATCAATAACAATTATATTGGGGAATTGCATAAAGAATAATTCCCTAATTACATGAGTGTTTCAAAAATAGGACTGCAAGACGGCAGGGAATTCACTTTCTATGCATTTGACCCCGAGTCTATTGATGGCGGCCTGAATTCATGCTATTATGTTACTTCAGAAAATTGCAGAATTGTTCTTAATCTTCCTGAATAACGGTTTCAGGTGCCTGTCAATGTCTTCCTATAACGGTTTAATCTCCTATAACGGTTTCAGGTGCCTGTCCATGTCTTCCTGAATCTCTCTACTCTGCCTTCCACCCGTTTGAGTGATCCAGTAGAGCTGCTTAGACTGGATTTAATGAATCCGTATTCAAACCAATTTAGCTTGGTTACTGAAGTAAAGGTAATGAAGACTGTGAAACATTTATATAATTTTTTTAACCTACTGTATGTACAAAAGTTTCCTATCCTTGATGTTTAATCCTGTTAGACTTAGGTCTAAAACTAGGAGCAGATTGTAACACTGTCATGTGGTCATGTCCCTCACAGTAATACATTCTGTATGTGAGGTCTGTGTGTCCAGAATGCTGCTGTCTTCACTAGCTATCTTGTTTTAGCACTGCTGTATTTCCAGTACTGCTTTCCACTTCTGTAGGGCATGAGGGTCTTCACTCACTTGTTCAGACAGTTACTGATGCTGAGAAGGGGGGGGGGGTTCCTCTCCCTATTCAGAGTTTGCCATAGGAGCTCTCCTTTCTCTCTATACTCAGTCATAACCTATGTGATTTTACCCCCTGCTAAGTGTATGGTGTGTGCTTTGCTCTGTCAGATCTTTGTCAGAACATCAGAATAGACCGCTATGTGAAGGATTTACAAAGACTTCACAACTGCACAATAGTAGGAAATTTCTAGTGAAGACTGCTCAGAAAGTTGTATCATTTATTGTGAAGCAAGTGAACAATAAAAAAAAAAATCAATGCAAAGGTGTCCATAGCTTTCCCCATTCACAAGTGTCATTTTATAAGAAAAAGCAGTCTCTCGCTCCGTAGGACTTTTCTCAGCAGCAGGACCCCTTGTTATCAGCTTACTGTTAGGGGACCTTCTGACAAGAAGTGATTGTCTGTGGTGGAAATCCTCTTTAAGCCTCCTCAAATTGTGTGCACTGCTCTAGAATAGATGTAATGATGCGATCCTGCCTACGATATGCCATCATGGCTGAGCAGCCTGACAGGAAAACATGTAGTATATGTAATTGCCAGAACATAGTGTGTAGTGAGGCCCTCTCACTCCTCTAGGCAGCTCTGCAAGTGGAGGCAACCAGTCCTGCTCACATTCTAGGACAGGTTGCTGGCAGCCATTTTAATTCCTGGTGAACTCCTTTTAACATGATTTTCTTTGCCTTTTTTATATTTTTCAGTTATTTGGTGTAACTACTTAGCACAATAATGAACTTTTTGTCCAGCATCTGGTAAATTCAGCTGTTCAGCTACAAAAATACTGTGCAGGCAACATACAAAGTCATGTCTGACACAGTCTGTTTGCTAGGGATACACAGCATAGCCACTCCATTCTTTTCAATGGGAATATTGGACAGCACATCCCTGTAAAGCAGTCTAACCTCAGGTCAAGGAAGGGACAAGGATGTTTGTCCATACTTTTCCCTTTCCATGTGCACAATATTTTGTAAGAACCTAGAGAACATCTTTACCATCTTCACATTTTTATTATGTTTTTCTGGCATTTTAATTTCCTTTTTTTCTTTAAGTCATTCACTGTGTAGGATAAATATTTTCAGGTGCAGCAATACCAAAATGTGTTTTAATAATACATTTTATTTCCCTAAGTTTTAGAGAAATATAAGAAAATATTCCTCAGACCTCAGCTTAGACCCCCAGCTCAGACCTCCAATCAGATGTCAGATCACACCCCATACAGATATCAGATCAGACACCTCTCCTCCTGTTCTGGCCTCTGCCGCTCCTGTGATCCAACATCGTACAGCATGATGTCACAGAGCACGCCTATGTCGTCATGCTGTGCACAGAGCACAGCATTCAGTGCCTGCAGAAGACGACCAGGGAGCACTGCATTCACTGCTCTCTGCTCTACTGTACTAATGAGCGCGTCTATACTGGAAATGCTCATTAGTATTTGCCCTATAAGATGCACTGACATTTTCCCCCCACTTTGGAGGGGAGGGAGGGCGAAAAATACAATAATTTTGTATTATCACCACTGTGATTATTTTGTTCCTTCTCATATTATTAAAAATTGTCTTTCAAGTCAAATATCCAGAAGGCAAGCTGATAAAGTGATTGTCATGGATATAACCTGAACACATTTGCTGTGTTTTCCTCTAGGTAAGAATCTGTAAATCGGGACAGGTGACTGCTATTCCATTCTGGTATCGCCTTTACCTTGATGAAGATATTTATTTAGACACATCTAGTGACATGTCACATTGGAAACAAGCAGCTTTTTTATTAGAAGAGCCGCTCAGAGTGGACGAAGGGCAAGAACTCCTACTTGAAGTACATTTCCAGAACAGCAATGTTAGTATGACTTTAAGACGACCTCCATAGTAACTTCCGCAGAACAACATACAGTAGTTGCAGAGTTGAATTGTATATTACAGTGAGTATCTGTAATAAAGCATATATGCTTCCTATATTTTTTTTTCTTGGTTATATAGCAAATTGTATAGTATTTTATCTATACTACTCAATAAAAGGTGAAAAATAAATGTTGCACGTTGAACATTATTTCGGGTAAACAGTCACCATGTGAATACTAGCAGATTATGGATTTTCCAGTGTATCTGCTGGATTTCTGCTGCAGGAAAATCCAGATGTGGAATTCATGCCATAAATGCATTATGGTGGAATCCACATTGAAAACTCGCAACATAAATGACATGCTGCAGATTTAAAGGGTAACTCATGTTTTCATCAAAAAAATAAATTTTAGCATATGTTACTGCTGCTGCAGCATTATGCATAAGCTATCTTTAGTTTCTTCACATACCACTGTTTTCCTTAAGTTTTTCCCTTAGTCATGGCTGTTTTAACCTCTACAATATGAGGATCTTCTCAAGATGTCTCCTCTGCCAATTCTATGAGGCCAAAACTGCCTTCCCTCACTTCACATACACATTTCCTGACAGCCAATCAGATTGGATTACTGAGAGACCCGCCTCTTCACTCTGAAGCCTAATGCAGGCATGTCGTTTGGAGGACCGCCTCTCTGTCTTCTGTTTACACTAAAGGAAAGACAGAAAACACATAGCAACAGTCTTTTAAGGGAACAGTGGAAAGGGACAGGGGACATTAATGAAAGCTGATATTATAAGGTAATTACAAATCTTTTGGCAATCATTGACAGACTAAGGTCTCATGCACACGCCCATTGCCCGGCCTTGGCCGTATTGCGGCCCCCAAACAGCGGGTCCGCAATCCGGAGCTGCTTAATGCTTATATGGTAACATAGTACATAAGGCCGAAAAAAGACATTTGTCCATCCAGTTCGGCCTGTCATTCTGCAAGTTGATCCGGAGGAAGGCAAAAAAAAATCTGTGGTAGAAGCCAATTTTCCACACTTTAGGGGAATAAAAAATTCCTTCCCGACTCCAATCAGGCAATCAGAATAACTCCCTGGATCAACGACCCTCTCTAGTAGTTATAGCCTGTAATATTATTACACTTCGGAAATACAACCAGGCCCCTCTTGAATTCCTTTATTGTACTCACCATCACCACCTCCTCAGGCAGAGAGTTCCATAGTCTCACTGCTCTTACCGTAAAGAATCCTCTTCTATGTTTGTGTACAAACCTTCTTTCCTCCAGACGTAGAGGATGTCCCCTCGTCACAGTCCTGGGGATAAATAGATGATGGGAGAGATCTCTGTACTGACCCCTGATCTATTTATACATAGTAATTAGATCTCCCCTCAGTCGTCTTTTTTTCTAAAGTGAATAACCCTAATTTTGATAATCTTTCAGGGTACTGTAGTTGCCCCATTCCAGTTATTACTTTAGTTGCCCTCCTCTGGACCCTCTTCAGCTCTGCTATGTCTGCCTCGTTTACAGGAGCCCAGAACTGTACACAGTACTCCATGTGTGGTCTAGCGATTGTAAAGTGGTAGGGCTATGTTCTTATCACGGGCATCTATGCCCCTTTTGATGCAACCCATTATCTTATTGGCCTTGGCAGCAGCTGCCTGACACTGGTTTTCACAGCTTAGTTTGCGGTTTATTAAAATTCCTAGATCCTTTTCCATGTCAGTGTTACCCAGTGTTTTACCATTTAGTATGTTCGGGTGACTTGCATTATTCCTTCCCATGTGCATAACTTTACATTTGTCAGTGTTAAACCTCATCTGCCACTTCTCTGCCCAAGCCTCCAATCTATCCAGATCCCTCTGTAGTAGTATACTGTCCTCTTCAGTGTTAATTACTTTACACAGTTTAGTGTCATCTGCGAAAATGGATATTTACTATGCAAGCCTTCTACGAGATCATTAATAAATATATTGGAGAGAATAGGGCCAATACTGACCCTGAGGTACCCCACTAGTGACAGTGACCCAATCTGAGTGTGCACCATTAATAACCACCCTCTGTTTTCTATCCCCCAGCCAGATACTTACCCACATACAGATATTTTCTCCCAGTCCGAGCATTCTCATTTTATATACTAACCTTTTATGTGGTGTTTCTGTCCATGGCGCCGCACACAAAAAATAGAACATGTTGAATGGGTCTCGATCCGTCCCGGCTGCCACACTGACGTTGCCCGTGCATTGGGGACCGCAAGTTGCAGTCCCCAATGCACGCAACAGCCGTGTGCATGAGGCCTAACTCTGGTATACATGCCTAGCTCTAATAAACTAGCAAATAAAAAATCTGAACAAAAACTGCACCAAAGTTCAAGTTATGTGCAGATTCCATTGTGAAAATCCACAGTAGCTGCCCGGTGGGGCAGCACCTGTAATCCGCAGTCTTAGGCCTCATGCACACGATCGTTGTGTGCATCTGTGTCCGTTGTTCCGTTTTCCGTGATTTTCTGCGGACCATTGACTTTCAATGGGTCCGTTGAAAACTTGGAAATTGCACCGTTTTTCTTCTGCATCCGTGTTTCCTGTCCGTCAAAAAATATGACCTGTCCTATTTTTTTGACGGACAACGGTTCACGGATCCATTCAAGTTAATGGGTCCGTGAAAAAAACACTGATGCACACAAGATTGTCATCCGCGTCCGTAGGCTACTTTCACACAGACGGATCCGCTGATCCGTCTGCATAAAAGCTTTTTAGATCTTCGTGAAAAACTCAGATCCGACAGTATTTCTAACACAGAGGCGTTCCCATAGTGATGGGGACGCTTCAAGTTAGAATATACTAAGAACTGTGTACATGACTGCCCCCTGCGGCCTGGCAGCACCCGATCACTTACAGGGGGCTGTGATCCACACAATTAACCCCTCAGGTGCGGCATAGTTCCCTGTAAGAGATCAAGTGCTAGGCAGGAGGGGGCAGACCCCCCCCCCCCCCCCCCCCGTCCTCCCTCCCCAGTTTTAAATTCATTGGTGGCCAGTGCGGCCCCCCCCTCCCTCCCCTGTATTTCACTCATTGGTGGCCAGTGCGGCCCCCCCCCCCCCCAGTTTTAAATTCATTGGTGGCCAGTGCGCCCCCCCTCCCTCCCCTGTATTTAATTCATTGGTGGCCAGTGCAGCCTCCCCCCCCCCCCCCCCCCCCCATCATTGGTGGCAGCGGAGAGTTCCGATCGGAGTCCCAGTTTAATCGCTGGGGCTCCGATCGGTAACCATGGAAACCAGGACGCTACAACAGTCCTGGCTGTCATGGTTACTTAGCGCAGTAAGTATACTTATTGCTAAGTAACCATGACAGCCAGAACTGCAGTAGCGTCCTGGTTTCCATGGTTACCGATCGGAGCCCCAGCGATTAAACTGGGACTCCGCTCGGAACTCTCCGCTGCCACCAATGATGGGGGGGGGGTGGATTTTAATTAGGGGGGGAGGGGAGGCCGCACTGGCCACCAATGAATTAAATACAGGGGAGGGAGGGAGGCGGGCCGCACTGGCCACCAATGAGTGAAATACAGGGGGGGGGGGGGGCCGCACTGGCCACCAATGAGTGAAATACAGGGGAGGGAGGGGGGGGCCGCACTGGCCACCAATGAATTTAAAACTGGGGAGGGAGGACGGGGGGGGGGGGGGGGGGGGGTCTGCCCCCTCCTGCCTGGTAGCACTTGATCTCTTACAGGGAACTATGCCGCACCTGAGGGGTTAATTGTGTGGATCACAGCCCCCTGTAAGTGATCGGGTGCTGCCAGGCCGCAGGGGGCAGTCATGTACACAGTTCTTAGTATATTCTAACTTGAAGCGTCCCCATCACTATGGGAACGCCTCTGTGTTAGAATATACTGTCGGATCTGAGTTTTCACGAAGATCTAAAAAGCTTTTATGCAGACGGATCAGCGGATCCGTCTGTGTGAAAGTAGCCTACGGACGCGGATGACAATCTTGTGTGCATCAGTGTTTTTTCACGGACCCATTAACTTGAATGGATCCGTGAACCGTTGTCCGTCAAAAAAAATAGGACAGGTCATATTTTTTTGACGGACAGGAAACACGGATGCAGAAGAAAAACGGTGCAATTTCCAAGTTTTCAACGGACCCATTGAAAGTCAATGGGTCCGCAGAAAATCACGGAAAACGGAACAACGGACACAGATGCACACAACGATCGTGTGCATGAGGCCTAAGACTGCGGATTACAGGTGCTGCCCCACCGGGCAGCTACTGTGGATTTTCACAATGGAATCTGCACATAACTTGAACTTTGGTGCAGTTTTTGTTCAGATTTTTTATTTGCTAGTTTATTAGAGCTAGGCATGTATACCAGAGTTAGGCCTCATGCACACGGCTGTTGCGTGCATTGGGGACTGCAACTTGCGGTCCCCAATGCACGGGCAACGTCAGTGTGGCAGCCGGGACGGATCGAGACCCATTCAACATGTTCTATTTTTTTGTGGTGCGGCGCCATGGACAGAAACACCACATAAAAGGTTAGTATATAAAATGAGAATGCTCGGACTGGGAGAAAATATCTGTATGTGGGTAAGTATCTGGCTGGGGGATAGAAAACAGAGGGTGGTTATTAATGGTGCACACTCAGATTGGGTCACTGTCACTAGTGGGGTACCTCAGGGGTCAGTATTGGGCCCTATTCTCTCCAATATATTTATTAATGATCTCGTAGAAGGCTTGCATAGTAAAATATCCATTTTCGCAGATGACACTAAACTGTGTAAAGTAATTAACACTGAAGAGGACAGTATACTACTACAGAGGGATCTGGATAGATTGGAGGCTTGGGCAGAGAAGTGGCAGATGAGGTTTAACACTGACAAATGTAAAGTTATGCACATGGGAAGGAATAATGCAAGTCACCCGAACATACTAAATGGTAAAACACTGGGTAACACTGACATGGAAAAGGATCTAGGAATTTTAATAAACCGCAAACTAAGCTGTGAAAACCAGTGTCAGGCAGCTGCTGCCAAGGCCAATAAGATAATGGGTTGCATCAAAAGGGGCATAGATGCCCGTGATAAGAACATAGCCCTACCACTTTACAAATCGCTAGACCACACATGGAGTACTGTGTACAGTTCTGGGCTCCTGTAAACGAGGCAGACATAGCAGAGCTGAAGAGGGTCCAGAGGAGGGCAACTAAAGTAATAACTGGAATGGGGCAACTACAGTACCCTGAAAGATTATCAAAATTAGGGTTATTCACTTTAGAAAAAAAGACGACTGAGGGGAGATCTAATTACTATGTATAAATAGATCAGGGGTCAGTACAGAGATCTCTCCCATCATCTATTTATCCCCAGGACTGTGACGAGGGGACATCCTCTACGTCTGGAGGAAAGAAGGTTTGTACACAAACATAGAAGAGGATTCTTTACGGTAAGAGCAGTGAGACTATGGAACTCTCTGCCTGAGGAGGTGGTGATGGTGAGTACAATAAAGGAATTCAAGAGGGGCCTGGTTGTATTTCCGAAGTGTAATAATATTACAGGCTATAACTACTAGAGAGGGGTCGTTGATCCAGGGAGTTATTCTGATTGCCTGATTGGAGTCGGGAAGGAATTTTTTATTCCCCTAAAGTGTGGAAAATTGGCTTCTACCACAGATTTTTTTTTGCCTTCCTCCGGATCAACTTGCAGAATGACAGGCCGAACTGGATGGACAAATGTCTTTTTTCGGCCTTATGTACTATGTTACCATATAAGCATTAAGCAGCTCCGGATTGCGGACCCGCTGTTTGGGGCCGCAATACGGCCAAGGCCGGGCAATGGGCGTGTGCATGAGACCTTAGTCTGTCAATGATTGCCAAAAGATTTGTAATTACCTTATAATATCAGCTTTCATTAATGTCCCCTGTCCCTTTCCACTGTTCCCTTAAAAGACTGTTGCTATGTGTTTTCTGTCTTTCCTTTAGTGTAAACAGAAGACAGAGAGGCGGTCCTCCAAACGACATGCCTGCATTAGGCTTCAGAGTGAAGAGGCGGGTCTCTCAGTAATCCAATCTGATTGGCTGTCAGGAAATGTGTATGTGAAGTGAGGGAAGGCAGTTTTGGCCTCATAGAATTGGCAGAGGAGACATCTTGAGAAGATCCTCATATTGTAGAGGTTAAAACAGCCATGACTAAGGGAAAAACTTAAGGAAAACAGTGGTATGTGAAGAAACTAAAGATAGCTTTATGCATAATGCTGCAGCAGCAGTAACATATGCTAAAATTTATTTTTTTGATGAAAACATGAGTTACCCTTTAAATCTGCAGCATGTCATTTATGTTGCGAGTTTTCAATGTGGATTCCACCATAATGCATTTATGGCATGAATTCCACATCTGGATTTTCCTGCAGCAGAAATCCAGCAGATACACTGGAAAATCCATAATCTGCTAGTATTCACATGGTGACTGTTTACCCGAAATAATGTTCAACGTGCAACATTTATTTTTCACCTTTTATTGAGTAGTATAGATAAAATACTATACAATTTGCTATATAACCAAGAAAAAAAAATATAGGAAGCATATATGCTTTATTACAGATACTCACTGTAATATACAATTCAACTCTGCAACTACTGTATGTTGTTCTGCGGAAGTTACTATGGAGGTCGTCTTAAAGTCATACTAACATTGCTGTTCTGGAAATGTACTTCAAGTAGGAGTTCTTGCCCTTCGTCCACTCTGAGCGGCTCTTCTAATAAAAAAGCTGCTTGTTTCCAATGTGACATGTCACTAGATGTGTCTAAATAAATATCTTCATCAAGGTAAAGGCGATACCAGAATGGAATAGCAGTCACCTGTCCCGATTTACAGATTCTTACCTAGAGGAAAACACAGCAAATGTGTTCAGGTTATATCCATGACAATCACTTTATCAGCTTGCCTTCTGGATATTTGACTTGAAAGACAATTTTTAATAATATGAGAAGGAACAAAATAATCACAGTGGTGATAATACAAAATTATTGTATTTTTCGCCCTCCCTCCCTCCAAAGTGGGGGGAAAATGTCAGTGCATCTTATAGGGCAAATACTAATGAGCATTTCCAGTATAGACGCGCTCATTAGTACAGTAGGAGCAGAGAGCAGTGAATGCAGTGCTCCCTGGTCGTCTTCTGCAGGCACTGAATGCTGTGCTCTGTGCACAGCATGACGACATAGGCGTGCTCTGTGACATCATGCTGTACGATGTTGGATCACAGGAGCGGCAGAGGCCAGAACAGGAGGAGAGGTGTCTGATCTGATATCTGTATGGGGGTGTGATCTGACATCTGATTGGAGGTCTGAGCTGGGGGTCTAAGCTGAGGTCTGAGGAATATTTTCTTATATTTCTCTAAAACTTAGGGAAATAAAATGTATTATTAAAACACATTTTGGTATTGCTGCACCTGAAAATATTTATCCTACACAGTGAATGACTTAAAGAAAAAAAGGAAATTAAAATGCCAGAAAAACATAATAAAAATGTGAAGATGGTAAAGATGTTCTCTAGGTTCTTACAAAATATTGTGCACATGGAAAGGGAAAAGTATGGACAAACATCCTTGTCCCTTCCTTGACCTGAGGTTAGACTGCTTTACAGGGATGTGCTGTCCAATATTCCCATTGAAAAGAATGGAGTGGCTATGCTGTGTATCCCTAGCAAACAGACTGTGTCAGACATGACTTTGTATGTTGCCTGCACAGTATTTTTGTAGCTGAACAGCTGAATTTACCAGATGCTGGACAAAAAGTTCATTATTGTGCTAAGTAGTTACACCAAATAACTGAAAAATATAAAAAAGGCAAAAGAAAATCATGTTAAAAGGAGTTCACCAGGAATTATTTAAAATGGCTGCCAGCAACCTGTCCTAGAATGTGAGCAGGACTGGTTGCCTCCACTTGCAGAGCTGCCTAGAGGAGTGAGAGGGCCTCACTACACACTATGTTCTGGCAATTACATATACTACATGTTTTCCTGTCAGGCTGCTCAGCCATGATGGCATATCGTAGGCAGGATCGCATCATTACATCTATTCTAGAGCAGTGCACACAATTTGAGGAGGCTTAAAGAGGATTTCCACCACAGACAATCACTTCTTGTCAGAAGGTCCCCTAACAGTAAGCTGATAACAAGGGGTCCTGCTGCTGAGAAAAGTCCTACGGAGCGAGAGACTGCTTTTTCTTATAAAATGACACTTGTGAATGGGGAAAGCTATGGACACCTTTGCATTGATTTTTTTTTTTTATTGTTCACTTGCTTCACAATAAATGATACAACTTTCTGAGCAGTCTTCACTAGAAATTTCCTACTATTGTGCAGTTGTGAAGTCTTTGTAAATCCTTCACATAGCGGTCTATTCTGATGTTCTGACAAAGATCTGACAGAGCAAAGCACACACCATACACTTAGCAGGGGGTAAAATCACATAGGTTATGACTGAGTATAGAGAGAAAGGAGAGCTCCTATGGCAAACTCTGAATAGGGAGAGGAACCCCCCCCCCCTTCTCAGCATCAGTAACTGTCTGAACAAGTGAGTGAAGACCCTCATGCCCTACAGAAGTGGAAAGCAGTACTGGAAATACAGCAGTGCTAAAACAAGATAGCTAGTGAAGACAGCAGCATTCTGGACACACAGACCTCACATACAGAATGTATTACTGTGAGGGACATGACCACATGACAGTGTTACAATCTGCTCCTAGTTTTAGACCTAAGTCTAACAGGATTAAACATCAAGGATAGGAAACTTTTGTACATACAGTAGGTTAAAAAAAATTATATAAATGTTTCACAGTCTTCATTACCTTTACTTCAGTAACCAAGCTAAATTGGTTTGAATACGGATTCATTAAATCCAGTCTAAGCAGCTCTACTGGATCACTCAAACGGGTGGAAGGCAGAGTAGAGAGATTCAGGAAGACATGGACAGGCACCTGAAACCGTTATAGGAAGATTAAACCGTTATAGGAAGACATTGACAGGCACCTGAAACCGTTATTCAGGAAGATTAAGAACAATTCTGCAATTTTCTGAAGTAACATAATAGCATGAATTCAGGCCGCCATCAATAGACTCGGGGTCAAATGCATAGAAAGTGAATTCCCTGCCGTCTTGCAGTCCTATTTTTGAAACACTCATGTAATTAGGGAATTATTCTTTATGCAATTCCCCAATATAATTGTTATTGATCTGCATTATCTAAATACCTCCATGTATAAGTAATTTAGTAAAACTATTAGAGAACTGCTATTTAAGCTGCACATCCTGACTGATGGAAGTAGCAGGAACAATCATGTTCAGAATTTCGGCAATGTTCAGAAATCAAGGGTTTCTGTTCCATATTTTTAACATCAGCCATTGATCCTCTTTTATCCCAGATAATTATTTAAAGAGGCATTTCGTAACTACAAGTTATCCCCCATCTACTACATATGGGATAACTAACTGATTGGTGGAGGTAAACTGCTGGGACCTCCACTGATCCTGAGAATTGGGATACCGTACCCCTGTCCTAATGAAGCGGTGGATTGATTGAGTGTGCGACCTGCCGCTCCATTTATTCTCAGTGGCACTGCGACAGATAAGCGAGTGCTGAAGTCAGCCATCTGCCAGTCCCACAGAGAATTAATGGAGTGTCATGGAGCACTTGCCACTCCATTAGTTCAGGGGTTCAAAACCCGATTTGTCAGACACACACTGATCAGTTAGTTACTACAGGTTATCCCCTATCCATTCCTATAGCAACCAGAATACCCCTTTAACAAAATGTTAAAACAGTTTTATCTGCACTGAACTGTATACAGATCTGGACTCCTAGTTACTGGAACAAGACACTACTAAGATTTTGTGATTGTCTTGAGGAACAGAAGATCAGGTGCCATAGAGCAAGTATAGAGCGCATTTCAAATCTGATTAGTAGTTTGACTGTGTTTTCGCTCACCTTGAACTGATTGATCGAAGGTGCTATGTTAAAGCCTAGGGTGGGTTCTGTGCCTTGAACCGAACTCTCCTGCATTAAAGTGTTGGATTCTACCAGCATGCCATGGATGACCACATACTGAGGGAAGATCTTTCCTCCAGACTGAAGTAAGCACCTAAAACCAGCAAAATGAATACGTGTTAGAAACAAGTGCACCAAAGAAGGAGGTTAACCCACATGCAGAAAGTACTCCACTGTAAAAACATACAATGCAGATGTGATATACAGTACAGACCAAAAGTTTGGACACACCTTCTCATTCAAAGAGTTTTCTTTATTTTCATGACTATGAAGGCATCAAAACTATGAATTAACACATGTGGAATTATATATATATATATAACAAACAAGTGTGAAACAACTGAAAATATGTCATATTCTAGGTTCTTCAAAGTAGCCACCTTTTTGCTTTGATTACTGCTTTGCACACTCTTGGCATTCTCTTGATGAGCTTCAAGAGGTAGTCCCCTGAAATGTTTTTCACTTCACAGGTGTGCCCTGTCAGGTTTAATAAGTGGGATTTCTTGCCTTATAAATGGGGTTGGGACCATCAGTGGCGTTGAGGAGAAGTCAGGTAGATACACAGCTGATAGTCCTACTGAATAGACTGTTAGAATTTGTATTATGGCAAGAAAAAAGCAGCTAAGTAAATAAAAATGAGTGGCCATCATTACTTTAAGAAATGAAGGTCAGTCAGTCAGCTGAAAAATTGGGAAAACTTTGAAAGTAAGGGCTATTTGACCATGAAGGAGAGTGATGGGGTGCTGCGCCAGATGACCTGGCCTCCACAGTCACCGGACCTGAACCCAATCGAGATGGTTTGGGGTGAGCTGGACCGCAGAGTGAAGGCAAAAGGGCCAACAAGTGCTAAGCATCTCTGGGAACTCTTTCAAGACTGTTGGAAGACCATTTCAGGTGACTACCTCTTGAAGCTCATCAAGAGAATGCCAAGAGTGTGCAAAGCAGTAATCCAAGCAAAAGGTGGCTACTTTGAAGAACCTAGAATATGACATATTTTCTGTTGTTTCACACTTGTTTGTTGTATATAATTCCACATGTGTTAATTCATAGTTTTGATGCCTTCAGTGTGAATCTACAATTTTCAGTCATGAAAATAAAGAAAAAACTCTTTGAATGAGAAGGTGTGTCCAAACTTTTGGTCTGTACTGTATATATGGCCAATTCCACTAGCCACTTAAAAGGGGTTTCCAGTTTTAAGTTAATTTAGCTTAACCACTCTATAGCAAAACATTGAGAGATGCTTTGGACGTAGCCAACAGACATATTGGGTCCAAATAGATTTTCAGCTTTTGGATCTAAAGAAAAATGCTTCCATTCACTGACAAGCTAAGGCTACTTTCACACTCGCGTTTTGGGCGGATCCATCATGGATCTGCAAAAACGGATCCGTTACAATAATACAACCGCATGCATCCATCATGAACGGATGCGTTTGTATTATCTGTAACATAGCCAAAACGGATCCATCATGAACTCCCTTGAAAGTCAATGGGAGACGGATCCGTTTTCTATTGTGCCAGAGAAAACGGATCAGTCCCCATTGACTTAAATTGTGTGCCAGGACAGATCCATTTTGCTGTCCACTTGACGAAACTGAGCCAAACGCTGCAGGCAACGTTTTGGTGTCCGCCTCCAGAGCGGAATGGTGACTGAACGGAGTCAAACTGATGCATTCTGAGCGGATCCTTTTTCATTCAGAATGCATTAGGGCAAAACTGATCCGTTTTGGACCGCTTGTGAGAGCCCTGAACGGATCTCACAAACGGAAAGCCAAAACACGAGTGTGAAAGTAGCCTAAAGCTATGTTCACACTAGCATTGTGGCTTTTCTTTATAACAGAAGCCATGCCTCTTTCACACATCTATATTAAACTGGTGAATGACAGTCCCCACTGAAGTTCCCTCAAGATTTCTGTGATGAGCATGATTTAGTACCATGAGGAAGTGAATCAGCCTTTAAAACACTCATCACATGGTTTCTGCAATAAAGTTCCATTTAGGTCTCATGCACATGACTATGTATTTTGCGGTCCGTGTTGCATCCGCATTTTTTGCAGACCCATTGACTTCAATGGGTCCGTGGTCCACATTTTGCAGCCAATTACAGGACTAGCTTTCTGAGAAATGGGCATACGCATTTGTAAAGCATACGGAAAATCTGTGTGCTTTCTGCATACGAATGTCTGTTCCGCAAAAAAACACAATATGGAGACTGAGGACCCAATGAAGTCAATAGGTCTGCAAAAATATGCAGACAACACACGGACCACATCTGGATACAGTCGTGGATGAACATGTTGTCACTCGGCCTAGGAAAAGCAGAGAGAAGCCTTCTCAAGCAGCTGATTGGCAGGGGTCCTGGAGGTTCGAAAGATAGGTCATCACTATAAAAGCCCCGGAAAACCCCTTTAAATACCACCTGCTCAAGTGTAATAAAGTATTGCGTGGTTGATTAATTACGTTCCAAAACCTGTTGAAGATGGCATCAAACACTGCAGTGGTAGCTCACTTACCTTGCTATGGCACATTTCTCCATCACCTCTTGCCTGATCAGCCCACAAGGCTCAATCACATCTAGAATAATGATGCTCCACAACTTGTCAGACTGGGGCCTCTGTAAAACATCATCGCTGGCTTCCAGCTTGTTCAGCCAAAATTCCAGACTCTCTTTGGAGATGCCGTTCCTTTCTGATAACCTTTCTAGGGCAACGCAGTGCTGCTTCTCCTCAACTGAGCTGTAAGCTTTAACATTCCCAAGCTGTGCAGCAATTACGGGTAAAACTGAAAATCCCTCAGACACATCCAGTATATACAGCGGGTCGGAAAAACGTCCTTCATGAGTCGTTACATCATTCTCATTCCTCAATGTACCATTCTCTCCAGGTCCCAGGGAAGATATGACTTTACATATAGCATTCTTAAAGCTCTCGTGGTAAATAACATTGTTAAGCAAGGCTATCTCACTCGGCTCCAGAATGCACAAGTCCTCCTCCCTGCCCTTCTGATGGGTTGTGTGAAGACTGGCCAAAGCATCGCACAAGTCCACCTCGTGCTCTACTGACATACCAATGTCCACTACCCCAGCTCTAATAACCGTGACTAGCTCTAATCTTAAATAACAGTCAGGACAGTGTACATCCAGTACGACTGTATCCCCACGGATGACCATACAACCATCTTCTGTGGAGAAAAACAAAAATAATCCATGTCAGAATCTTTCATGCCATCTAAATCACTCAACATGTTATACAGATTGCAGAACATATATATTACATACATACTGACAATATACACTCAAAAGGGCTTATTCACTAGCTTTATACTGACTTCCAGCACCCCGCTGATCAGCTGTTTGAAGAGGCCATTGCGCTCACTGGAGCTCTTCACAACTCATAAGCACATCGCCGTACATTGTATAGTGGCTGTGCTTGGTACTGCAGCTCAGACCCATTGACTTCAATAGGACTGAGCCTAGGCCATGTGACCTGTGCTCATGGAGCGCCAGTCTCTTCAAAACAGCTGATCGGCAGGGGCTTCCAGAAGTCAGACCTCCGCCGATCTGATACTGATGACCTATCCTGAAGATAGGCCATCAATATAAAATTCCCGGATAACCTCTTTAATGTAAAATGCTATTGGGAGAGTGTCCCCATGTAATAATTCTGGAGCCTCTATTCTTAAGGCTCTATGTTGTCTCATTCCTGTATTATTTCTACTAGAAGTTATGAATTAATTGCCATTAGCCTTCAGTAAGGGTACAGAGGGGAGGTAACAAGTTGGGGGGGGGGTACCTGCACAGTCTCAATCTATCCAATCAATGCTGGCATTTTCAGACTGTGCAGGTACCCCCCCCCCCAAATTTTAAAAAATAGAAGAAAAATTAATAAAATAATAGACATATTTGGTATCACTGCGTCCGCAACGACCGGCTCTATAATAATATCATATGATCTACCACATCAGGTGAACGCCGTTAAAAAATAAACAAACATTGTGCCAATGAGCTCACCTCCAAAAAAACAATGTTAAATCAAAAAGTCGTATGTACCCCAAAAATGGTAGCAATAATCATCCTGCAAAAAATGAGCCCCCATACAAGACCATAGCCATAGATTTTTTTTTCTAAAAATGTTCTTATTGTGTAAAATGTAAAAAAAAAAAAAAAAGACATATTTGGTATTGTCGCGTCCGTAACAATTGGCTCTACAAAAATATCACAAAAAAAAAATAGTAATTTTTCATTTTCACACCCAAGTATTAAAAATTCTATGTAACAGAGGTTGAGTGAAGTGCTCGCTACACCCCTTAAAGATTCCTTGGGTGGTGTAGTTTACAAAATGTGGTCACTTTTGGGGGGTTTTCACTGTGGGGTTACCTCAGGGCCTCTTCAAAATGTGCCCAAACAGCGGTATACGACCACATATGGGGTGTTTATGCAAACTGCAGAATCAAGGTAATAAATATTGAGGTTTGTTTCGTTGTTAACCCTTGATGTGTTCCAGGAAAAAAATTATTAAAATGGAAAATCTTCAAGAAAAAGTGATATTTTGGAATTTCACCTCTATTTTGCTTTAATTCCTGTGGAATACCAAAAAGGTTAACAACATTTCTAAAACCAGTTTTGAATAGTTTAAGGGGTGTAATTTCTAAAATGGAGTCATTTATGGGTTGGTTCTATCATGTAAGCCCCACATGAAGTACAATGTGTCACGAGAAAACGATCTCAGAATGGCTTGGATAAATAAAAGTGTTCAAAGCTGTTACCACATAAAGTGACATGTCAGATTTGCAAAATTAGGCCTGGTCAAGAAGGGGGTAAAAGGCCCGGTCTGGAGGTGGTTAAAGTCCAACATATCTGACCCTCCTTTCCCCTCCTCATGTATGAGGAGCTTCAGTCTGCAATTGGTAAAGGTAGTGTGGTTAACTATTTCCTGTCCAAATGTCAACTTTTCAACCAATGCAAGGTGGGTTGTTATTAGAAATAAGATATTAGTCATTTACCAGGAATATTTTGGATAGGAAACACAGCTTGTTCCCAGCACGTCTCTTCACTAGGCCCCGTTGACAGATTGTGTTCATTATCCAGATGCAAGACAAACCAAGTTATAAAACAGTCAAGTCGTCCTTGTTCCTGGACCAGAACAGAGATCCTGCAGGACTTTCCAGAGGCAATGCTTTCCAAATCCTAGCATTAAAAACCAAGATGATGTTGGCAGAATTTAGATATATTGGTTAAATTCACTTAGCAGTAAGCCCAGCTTATTCAAGACTAGAAGCTTTTCCTACCCACCAGTCTTTGACAGTTTTTTCCCCCATCTATGATAATAACAATGCTTATGGAGTTGAACAGAAAGAAATATTGTATCAAAAAAATAAATGATATGATCTAAACTCAACATTGAAATTGCAACACCAAGAAGGAGACGTCTTAAAGGGACTCTGTCACCACTTTCTAACCCCCCCTTTTCAAAGTATTGTTATCTGCATGGCGCCCCTGTGATTATAAATGTGTTGTTAGAAGTTAAATTCGCCGTCTCCTTTTGATAAAAAGAGCTTTTATCTAACCTGTCAATCTTCTTGATAAGGTGCCCAGGGCGTTTCTTTTCGTCTCAATCTGCCGCCCGCCGCCGCCACCGTTGGTGCCCAGCTCCTCCCCTCATGCTTTCAGCGCCGCCTGAATGTAATCAAATACGCCTCCGGCTCTCTCTGTGCCCCCTCCTCCTTTTCAAGGAGGAGGGCTGCAGTGCTCGTCTGATGAGGAGGTTGAGCGAAGTGCGCGCATGCGCACTTCGCTCAATGAGGCTGATTGTAAATGTCCGCACGGGCGCATCAGGCACAGCCCTGTGCGCACGCGCGGGATCTTTGAAAAGGAGGAGGGGGCACAGAGAGAGCCGGAGGCGTATTTGATTACATTCAGGCGGCGCTGAAAGCATGAGGGGAGGAGCTGGGCACCAACGGTGGCGGCGGCGGGCGGCAGATTGAGACGAAAAGAAACGCCCTGGGCACCTTATCAAGAAGATTGACAGGTTAGATAAAAGCTCTTTTTATCAAAAGGAGACGGCGAATTTAACTTCTAACAACACATTTATAATCACAGGGGCGCCATGCAGATAACAATACTTTGAAAAGGGGGGGTTAGAAAGTGGTGACAGAGTCCCTTTAAGAACATGCAAATTGAGTAAGTAGCAAGTGTTGCTAAGATCTGCAGATGATCAAATTTTCAAGCACCTAGCTCCAATATCTGGCATGTAAGAGGGGCATAAAAGCCAGATTTAAAGTAAAAAATTTTTAGCCACATGAAACCTCAAAAGTGATAATTACACTTACCGGTAATTGGATTTTCCAGAACCCATGACCGCACTATAAAGAGAGATGGATCCGCCCTAACAACTGGACAAGAAGCCCCAGAGCAATCAAAAAGGGAACACCCACTTCCTTCCTCAATGTTGATTCCAGAGTAGATCAGTAGGAGCCGTACAAAATAGAATTCCTATAAACCTCATTCTTCCTTTTTATTTGAAATACCGAAACAATTTTCATCAACCATAAGCACCATGGAGGGAATTAGAGCGGTGCGGTCATGGGTTCTGGAAAATCCAATTACCGGTAAGTGTAATTATCATTTTTCCCTTCACCCATGACAGCACCATAGAGAGATCGAATACCAGAGATAAAAAACACCCCTTGGGAGGGACATGATTGAAAAGTAATCTTAAACTATGAAGACCCCGAAAGCTAACAAGAGGTCCAAAATAAAAAAAAGTGGGAATAATAAAACATCCTAACCTAGGAATTTCAAAATTATACCTTAAACCCAGGATAATCTTATAAAATAAATGTTTTATGGGCTTTTCATCAAGTGTTAACATAAATCATAACAGATTTAACAAAACATCTTAGAGAAGTACTTATCTTGATGCAGAATTATTAAAGGAAGAGGATTGCTGAACACCGATTCCTTTGGTGCAGATTATATTCCGAGACAGATGTTTCTTCCTGCCTCACCAAAAGTTCCCCAGGAGAGGCCCTTCCAAGGCACGCCACCTGCACTGTTGAATCTTCAGGGAGCGCATAGTGGACCAAGTGATCCAAGATCCACTGGAGATTTTCTCGCCATCTGGCATCCATGATGGAACCCTACCGTGGCATCAATCCCTTATCTAGAGGAGCTCACGGATCTGCTGCAAGAGGTTCAAAGAGCCCCCTGGACCCTTCAGACCTCCTAGGGTCCGCAGTGCCGGAAACTACAGCACGAAGGACCCCAGCAGACAACCGCCGACCCTCCAGGGACTCCCTGGGAAGTTCTAGATCGGTGGCAAGTATTTATAGGGTTTTGCTGGTGAGCCATATCTCCTGTAGGCCATCCAGACTAAATGGACCAGCCCATCTTCTTACTCCCAACCAGGAGCCATATAGGGCTTTGTTGGTACCCCATAAGTCCTGTAGGCTGTCCAAACAATATGGTCCAGCCTATATCTTCACTCCCAACTAGGAGATTTATAGGGCTCTAAACCATCTGGTCCAGCCCATCTTCTCATTTTCCACTAGGAACATTATAGGGCTTCGTTGGTGTACTATGCTTATTGCAGATAATTAAAACTACAAACTGTCAATCAGGCATAGCCACAGAACCAGTTCACCATACAGGCATAGCCATCAAAGTAGACCGCCACCAAGACACTGTTGCATAGCACAGCTGATCACAGACACCCGCTCAGAGCCAGGTACAGTCATCCAGATACTGTTTCAAGAACGTCAGTTATCAAGACACGGCAGCACGAGGCGCCAGCCACACAGACATGGTGACCAAAGCCGCCAACCATGCAGACAGAGCCGCAGAAGCCGCCAACCATGCAGACACGGCCCATGCAAAGTAAGCAGCTGAACAAACAGCTGCAGTAGATAAGCCCAGCAGCAGAAGAAGCCAGCTACAATGCAAAGCTGTAGGAGCAGTCATCCCAGGCAAGCATAACATGAAAGCAATCAGCTCCATAGGAACATGAGGCCATGAAAATAGTCACCCTGCCACAAACACTGCCTTTTTATTTATTTTTTTAATTACCACAGGCTCAAGGCAGTGAACCAGAAAGGCCCAGGCTCCCAGGCAGCCATCATTTTATAGGCACGGACCCAAAGGCTGTCAGCTGACCCAGCATGGACACACAAGTGTTCAACCAACCAGGCATAGATGCACAGGCGCTCAGCAGACCAGGCTTTCAACAAAGCAGGTATAGATGCAAAAATGTTCAGCCAGACAGGCATAGCCACACAGGTATACAGCTAAGCATGCACAGGGCATCGGAATTCAATGAAACCAACATAAGATCAAAAGGCATTCAGCCAGAAGCCAATAAGCAACCAACCAGGCCCTAAAGCTATCAGGTCTCCCCCCAAAAGCCAAGAGGCAGTCAACCAGGCCCTGAAGCCCGACAAATATTCAAACCTATCAATCATGCTAAAGGCACCAAACAGATTTATACAAACCACACAACACAAATATTTACTGTATAACCCAAGTTCATAAGGTGTTCCTTGTTTCACAGCCTTGGAGGCTGCATGCTCCAGGCTTCTCTGTCCGGAGGACAGGAAACCACACTGAGGGAGGAAGTGGGTGTTCCCTTTTTGATTGCTCTGGGGCTTCCTGTCCAGTTGTGGGGGCAGATACATCTCGCTTCATGGTTGAAGGAAAAAAATCACCACTTGTCTCAAACTAAGGCCTGTTGCACACGACCGTATGCCCTCCGAGACACACGGTCCGCGAGCGGGCCATATGTCCCGGAGCGGCATTGATCGTGCGCACGGAGGAACACAGCATCATAGATTACAATAATTATGTGTACGTCGGGCTGCCCGTGGGGCTATTGTCCCGCATTCATATGATCTTATGAGTGCGGGATAATAGTTCCGTGGGCGGCCCGACGTGCACAGTATCATTGTAATCTTTGATGCTGTGTACTCCCATGCAAAGCATCAATGCCGCTCTAGGACATGGCCCGCTCACGGACCGTATATCTCGGAGGGCATACGGTCGTGTGCAACACGCCTAAGGGACAGAATCCTTGAACTGAGAGACCTTGGTTTATCACTCGGGCAGAAAGACGCACCTAGGCCAAGATGTCAGCACTGTTCAACTCTGCGTGTCCCAGTGGTTGGTAGAACAACAACGAACTGGAACGACTGCAAGAGGTGGAGAGGCAAACTTCAAAATGGACGGATCATCTGATTAGAAAAAGTGATCCATTTTGTACTGCAAGTGAAGTTGGACGTCACATCCCAAGCCTAGGGAAAGCATTGTACAACATTAGTCTACAAGCCAGGCGTTCAAATACAGTTGTTCCACTGACCTCACATCACGACTCTCAAAGGCTATAGTGGTCCACAGCAAGGCGACAATGGAGGTCTATCCGCTTTGGTCTCAGATGCAATGATAGCCGGGAATTGGTCACGGGGGCAACGCCATGAAGAGGAATTCACAAGAGAACGTCGCACCGGTTCTACTTCTGGGATTATGATGTGGGGTGGCATAATGTACACTAAATGCTCAATGTTCATGGAGCCAGTGTCCCAGGAGCTGTTTTTCAACAGGACAAATGCCAGGCCAGATGTTGCTCATGCTACTGTGGGCAGCCTGCGTGGCCTAAACATGCTACCATGGCCTGCACTGTTCTGGACTTCCCTCCCATTGAGCACATCTTGGTCATCAATTACAGCTTCTTTTGCAAATATGTCGGGATAATTATAGGCCCGAAATGAATCAAACATGAATTGCTAGGTTAATAGTGTGGCATCTGCCATTTTGTGATATGTCCACCATTTTGTGTGAGCTTATGGAAAGGCCACACGTTCCTAAAGTGTATTCTTAGATCTCATTACAGTGCTATGAGGGAGGTAGCACTGTTTCATGAGAGACATGTGGTGTGTATGTTTATTCATATAATCGAAAGTATAACGTTTGTATTCATATAGTGGATTTATTTAGTTTTAGCATAAACGAATTGATAAATTATATATTATAATTTTATATAATATACTTGATGCCATGTGTATCCCACTAAAAGAAAATGTATTCTTAGGATATATGGAAAACATTTACGTTGGTTTTCTGCTAATGGGATTTACTCAGAGGGACTGATATTATTCTAACCTAATGAATCAGTCGTTTGGACAGTTAGAATATACTAACCCACAGTGCGAGTGTAAGGCCCATTGTATTTGTTATCAAACCCATAAATTCACGAGTCTATGAAACTCATGATGGTTCCACTAAGTCTGGGAAAATAGTTTCAGGGTGAAAAGAAAAAGAAAGCCATGCAATGATGAACCACCCAGCTTTCCTAGGAGCAGAAGTGAGATTCCTACTATGACTTGTTAAGAGAGACAAAGAATGATATTTCATTTTATTAAGACTAATTAGATAGTGTGGGTGAAATTATACCATCTAGATTGGCGAATAAATTAATAAATTGATCATCTCCATATTGAGATGTAGTCTTAGGATATTGTGAGGCTTCATTCTACCTGCAGAAGAATCAAGACTCATAATTTATCAGAGCATTAAAGGATTGCCTATATACTGTATTGATAGTAATATTCTTCGCCAAGCTAAGTGATGGATTCCCACAGGAAAGACTTGTTTCAAGTCCTTCCTATTTAAGATATGGTCTAGAAAAGATCCTAGATCCCTGTTATTTGTCTTAACAAAGTTATATGTGTGAAAATAGTCCAGGATGGGGCGGAAGGATACAGTGATCTCTTCTAAGTTATATCCTTGAATGGATTTGCCCATTCTGGAAGTCATGTGATATGTAATTGGTTAGAGGGGGCAGAATGTATTTAGCATTCTATATTGATGTCTAGGATTAGACATGCCCATCCTGATATCATAAGGTTTCCTCTGAACAGAAGTAATGTATATAAATTATGTTCCTATTTTGATAACCTAATAATAGCTTTGTTATAATGTGACAAGTTATTTCCACTCACATGTAGTGTTAAGATTGTAACGCTTTATATCAACACTATATTATATATATATTCATTTGCATGTATCATTGTGCTTATTTACTTATGTTTATAATCTTGTAACCAATAAATCGGCATATTTTTATAATACCTGTGTATTATTGTATAATGTAAAACTACACCTTTATCATTAACGTCATCTGACGTCAAAATAACTTATTATCTGAGGAAATGGTCGGACTCAGATGTGAATTGTATCGATTAGATTGTCTACAATTCACCAGGTCATGATTTCAATAATTTATGACAAATTGTATACATTCAATTTTTTCCACGGTTAATTATTTTTATGACCATAATTAATAATTCCTAATTGAATTATCATTGCCCGACAAATAGCAGATCTTGATTTGGGTGCCCAAGTGCATTCAGAATGGCAGAACATTCCTCAGACAACCATTAATAACCTCATTGATAGCCATGGCTTGTAAGTGCTTGTATTTCTGCTCAGGACACTCACTCAACTTTGAATACAGAGAGGTTAGAATATTGTTTCTATTTGCATATCATTAACATATTTATTGATCCAGTGAGTTCTATAGTTCCATGACTTTTCCTTTTTGGTATTGCAATTTCACAGCTGAGGAGTGTGTGTTACTAGCACTTTCTTGAAAAGAAACCTCTTAGAAAATTACAGCATAACTCTAGTTTATCAAGGACAAGGACATCTGGCTGTTTACCTGCAGGCTGTTGAAGTCTACAGTCAGTGCCAGGAAGGGCTGGCTCAAGGCTTTATAACCACCAGGTACTCTGCTCATCTTTTCTGTAGCATACGGCTCAATTACATCACCAGATTTGAAACTGCAATGTACAGGACTGGAAAACCGCACAGCTTCTTTTAAGTTCACACCGGCAACTTCATTTACAAACACCCTGGGCAAAATAATGTGTGTTAAAAGATAAAAAATGAGCATGTCAGCAGAATCAACCCTATTAAACCTTGCATAATGCTGAGTAAAACTATACCCGTTATTCCGTTATGCTGTAGCTTTCAGCTAATGCCCCGTGCATCTGCCTGGCGTCACCAGCAGTACAGTTGACTACTGTGCATGCGCCAATAGTGTAAGCTACAGAGCAGGTATGAGATTCTAGGGCCAGAGAAGATGCCTCGCCCTGTCACTCAATAGGAGTGGCTGCCAGGGAGAAGGAGATCTAATGCTCTGAAGGTCCTTATGCTCTAAAGACGTGATTAGCATATTAATAAAATGTTCATTTTCACCAGAACAGTGCAACAGAATATCATAAGTAGGGATGAGCGAACTTCTGTTTTCAAGTTCGGGTTATCTGAGAATTCAGTTATGGGTTCCGCTACCACGGACAATAACGTATGGTCCGTGGTAGCGGAAACCATAATGGGATTCTTAGATAACCGGAACCTTGTACGCCAAACTTGAAAATAGAAGTTCGCTCATCCCTAATCATAAGACAGGTATTGTTTTATTCTGCAGGATAAAGCAGAGTAGACAGTGTGTCCCGTTTAATAGGGTTAACCCTGCTGATAGATGCAAAATGCACACAGTGAAAATGCAGTGCTTAGCAGATTGATATATACTTTGGTGGGAACAGATTCAGTATAACCTGCAATTTATTTATATAACATACCTCCCAACCATCCTGGATCTGGCGGGACCAGTAAGGAGGAGGTATGTCCCGCTTTCTGACAGCTGTCCCTGCGTCCATAGGAAGCAGAGACAGTTGCCATAATGAAGCAGAGAGCCGGCTTCATCATTCCTGCTCGCTCTCCATACCTCTGGTCTGTGTGGGGGGGTGGGGCTGGCCGCCAGCCTCTGCTCCGCCTCCTTCACAGACCAGAGCAGCCGATGTCCTGCTGCTGCTAGTAAGTATGTGGTGTTTATTTTTTTTTTACATTCTGTGAGGGGCACATTACTGGGGCACATAACTGGACATAATTCTGTGAAGGGCGCACAATGTGGGCATAAATACTGTGCAGTGGCATGAAGGGGGAATAATTACTATGTGGGGCATTAAGGGGACTGGGTGGGATTAGGTGTATAGTTATGTTTTGGGCGGAGTTAGAGGCGTGGCCTAGTTTGGAAGAAATTTGCTGCTCGCGCGCCACACAATCTGTCCCTCTTTGTTCGTTTACAAAGTTGGGAGGTATGCTGTAAAACTGTATATCCTTCTGCTCAGATTCTACTGCTACATATCATGCTGCTGGCAGACTGCACAGCGTTCTCGACGGTACAAGTATGTTTATGTCTTTTCTAGAGAGTTGTCTGCAGTTTAAAAGGGTTTTCTAGTTCACATCAACATCCTTTAAAAATAATCACTCATGACGGTAGCTGCAATTGTGTAATGTATTTCTTTTACCTAAATTGCTCCTATCTTCCATTTTGGACTGTGGTCACATGACCATGTCCATGCATCTCTTTCTGATAAGGGAGTGTCTATGCAACTAGATTGGTGGGAGGAGATATAAACTATTAGGGGCAGTGCTGAATCCACTTCTAAGGACTCATGCATGTGACGAGTCTTGTCCACAGCTTGTCCACAGCTCCTTAGTACATAGCCACACAACCTCCATGCACTGCATATAGGATTTGCTGAGCATTGCCTTTAGGGCTTATGCACACGACCATTGCCCGGCCATGCCTGTATTGCAGGCCTGCAAACAGCGGGTCAGCAATATGCAGGCACCAGCCGCGTGCACCCCGTATCATGGATGCGGACCCATTCTCTTGAATGGGTCATCAATCCGGAAGGTCAGTGCGGAATGGAGGCACTACGGAGTGCTTCCGTGGGATTTCTCTCCATGCCTCCGCACTGCAAAAAAAATTGTTCTATATTTTTTTGCGGTGCGGACGGATCACAGACTCATTCAAGTTGAATGGGTCTGGACCCATCTGCGGAATCCGCATTGGGGACCGCATTGGGGACCGCACGGAATGACCGGCCAACAGCAGTGTGCCCTTAGAGAATACCTGTCCCTGACGGAACAGGGCACATTTCTATTTATTCTGCAGCCTCATGCTTTTATATAGGCATTGAACTTGGTGAAAGGGGGTACCTTATACAGACTTAATACGTTATTTGACCAACATGTAATTTAAAAAGATGTTTGAAATAACTCATATTCGCACCTACCTGTGATGCCTGCGTATCTGTGGACATTCCACTATCATGCCATGCACTACAGCACCTGAGGGTATGACCTGTCCATACCCATCACAGTTGGCATCTTTGGGCTGAGAAAGAAAACTGACTCATATATAGAGCTTGATAACATATGTAAGAAAACCAATATGTCGTCATTTATTTTGCTCACCTTAGGATCTAGAAGCAAGTTTTTCCAGGCATGGATCAGAGTTTCCACAATACCTTCACCAAACAAACCGGCATCTACTGTCTCTGTGACAACCAGTGAAACCCTGCGCAAAAATAAACATCCCAAAAAAAATATAATGATAAAATATCACAATGGTGTTAAACCTGCGCTATCCAGTGGCCCAGCAGTGAGGTCTACTTGTAAGGGGGTAACCATGCTGGCAGAAGACAATTACCGACGTGAGTACATCTTTCACCATGGTAATAGACATCACCCCAGCCTAGGACTACTGTTTTCACCCATTCTGTATAGGTGGAAACGGACTCCTATAGTACCTAAAAAACAGCTGGAAGCACAAGTCTGCCTGTCCATTCCCTGCAGATCACTCTACAAGACGGGCACGAGGTTTAGGGGTCCAACAAACTTATTAATGTGATGGAAAGTAGTATAAAAGGCAGGTTTTTATAATATGTAATTTCATACTTTAATGTTGTTTGCTTGTTCTGCACTGAACAGTAGGAATAGGGGAAAAGAACCCTCAGATATCTCCCTTCACAAACCATGGCCAAAATTCTGGCTTCAAAAAGTTGCAAAATAGAGTTTTGTTAGGCTTATATGCCCAAAACCTACGTGACATTTTGAATTTTTATGCCATTCACTCCAGTTTTGGAAAGTGCCATGGTTAGCCTATCGAGCTAATATAAACCAGATTTATCAACTAGGATTAAAAATTGAAGTAATCTTCCTCCAGTAAAGGGGTGGGGGAGCAAGTGGAGTAACATCCCAAAGTGTTAGACTTAAAAAAAAAAATGCACCAAATTCAAACATCATACGTTTGAAGAATTGGCACAAATTACGGCATCACAGACTCCTGCAAAACTGACCCTTCATGATAAGTCTCTTCCTATGTGTTCTTAGTGTAATAAAAACTTCTTCACGGGTCTGTTCCACGACGATGACCCTGCAGCCGGAAATGTAGCTGTGTTACGGCTCCTTAAAGCTAGCCTTATGGGGAGGCTTCACATTGTTACAGGAATTTTGGTTGTCATTTTCAGTTAGACTATCACAAATTCAGTATGGCTAATAATCTTCTAACATGGCTGCACTAGTCATTTTTGTGGGCTTCACAATACAGAAAAGGGGCTAAATCTCTGTAGGAGAAAAAACTAAAACTACTACACTTCTCATTTACTTCTCTAACAGGGTTTTTATACTGTGGGTGAAAATTCTCTTTACGAGGTTTCAGATAGAGTCAGGAAACATCTACTTGGTTTTGTACATATTTTGGTAGATTTTCTTTAGCCCTTCCAGCATTTCAGAAGATGTTCTATGCCCGTCTCCATTGTAGTCTATCTGCTATGCCAGTGTTTGCTGCCATCACCCTCCACCAAGCCTACTGAACTTGAAGGAACGGGTCAGAAAAACGTATGAAGAAGTGTTAGAAATGAAGTGTTCCCTACGTACTTTTCAGGTATGTGTTCAGGGACTCGAATATCTTGAGACTTCATGTGTAGAAGCTTGATCTCGCCTTCCATGTTATTGGCTGCCACTACCTCGCAGGCCAGGTCAAACATGGTCTTGGAGAGTTCACAGGCATAAACATGAGGGGCACCCGCACATTTTGCAAACATGCTAAAAAAAAAAAAAAAGACAAAAACAAAAAACATGTGGCAGTACAAAAAAAGTCTTGTGCAAAATAATTGATGACAGTAAATTGACTATCATGCTCTTGACTTACCTTAGTATCCCAGTACCAGTTCCAATATCTACCACAGTTTTGCATCCAGCCTGTACTGCATTTTCAATAGCTTTCTGATACATCCGATTCCTCTTGACATCATTGAGCATTACAAAATGCCAGCGCTCCACAAGCCAGTTCGCTACACGATAGAAATTTTCCTTGGCATCAGCCGAGTTCGGGTTCAGCTTCACGGCCTTGTAGAAATAACCAGCTGCTTCATCTCGAAATCCCAATCTACGGCAGATATAGAACAGCCTATAGTTATCTGCACAGACCACAGATTATAGTGCGGTTGACAACGCTCTAAGGCTGGGTGCACATACATCAGTCTTCTTGTTGCACTAAATTGTTTTTTCTTATATAGTGCACCAGCCCAGCATCTATGCTTTTCTGTCCAGCGTTACAAGTGATGCACTGAATGATTATAAACAATCTAGGGCTGAAATGATTACTCAATTAAATGGAGTAATTCGACACCAAAAAAATCCTTGATGCTAATTTTTTGCATCCAGGATTCATTTGTGTCATGTGACCACAGAGTGGGAGTGAAGCGCTTGCTCTTACTCACCGCTCCATGGTCACCCGCCGGCCCGCACCACGCTGCACTGTATCCTTACACATCGTCAGGTCATAGTGCGCGCATACGTGCACTATGACCCGACGCTGTGTGACGTCAGGACGACAGTGCAGCGCGTGGAGAAGATGGAGAAGCTGTGGAGCGGCGCCCCTACAGGAGAGGTAAGTACTGGCGCTGGGGACATGGCTAGGAGGGGGAGATGGTGGCACTAGGGGGCCGATGAGTTTTTATAAAAAAAAATGTTCTTTCAATTAGTTTTTTTGTTATTAGAATACTCTATCATTAATCGATAGAATACTCGTTTACAAAAATAGTCGATAGCTGCAGCCCTAAAACAATCCCAAGGAAAACTATTGGATCAGTTCTAGATTCAGTTTCCCTGCAGCCGGATTGCCAAATATATGTGAAGGGAGATTATTTTATATTCCAGGCACTGAAACAAAAAGCCTTTTCACGTATGTTATTGATATGATTTCCCCTGGTATCTCACCTGAAGAGCTGTTCTCCCATACTGTTGCAGATAACATCATCGTTTGGAAAGAGTTCGAGGGCTTGTTCATAACAACTGAACAAGTCTTGATTGCGGCTTAACGCATATAGCTCTTCTGCCCATTTGAAAAGGGCATACTGAAAAGTCTCCTAAAACATAAAAGGGATAAACACCAAAAATATAACATAACTACTAGCAGATCTGAAACAGGGCAGCGCGAGGTAAAAAGGTGTCAACCACCAACCCCAGATAGATGGCGTTCATGTTTATCAGACAGACAGCACTTGCTATTATGGATTAGGATGGTGCAAGTCCTGAGCCCAACTATTAAAAAGGTCTTCTACATCTTCATGCCAGAAATAGAACTGCACTCCAGCTGTAGACACCATTTGATTGTATGTAATAAGACAGTTTGTAAAGTTCACACACAGGTCATAATATGTCACCACATATGTTGAAACGAGGCAGTTCTTGCCTGTTAAGGAAGGTGGTCCTGCTGTGAACACTAGGGAAGTGTGTGTAGGATATTGTTGTGTCTACTTAGAACGTCAACTGAGAAAGGTGCTGTGTCTACAGAGGAAGTGAAGGGTAAAAGGTGCTGTGTCTACAGAGGAAGTGAAGGGTAAAAGGTGCTGTGTCTACAGAGGAAGTGAAGGGTAAAAGGTGCTGTGTCTACAGAGGAAGTGAAGGGTAAAAGGTGCTGTGTCTACAGAGGAAGTGAAGGGTAAAAGGTGCTGTGTCTACAGAGGAAGTGAAGGGTAAAAGGTGCTGTGTCTACAGAGGAAGTGAAGGGTAAAAGGTGCTGTGTCTACAGAGGAAGTGAAGGGTAAAAGGTGCTGTGTCTACAGAGGAAGTGAAGGGTAAAAGGTGCTGTGTCTACAGAGGAAGTGAAGGGTAAAAGGTGCTGTGTCTACAGAGGAAGTGAAGGGTAAAAGGTGCTGTGTCTACAGAGGAAGTGAAGGGTAAAAGGTGCTGTGTCTACAGAGGAAGTGAAGGGTAAAAGGTGCTGTGTCTACAGAGGAAGTGAAGGGTAAAAGGTGCTGTGTCTACAGAGGAAGTGAAGGGTAAAAGGTGCTGTGTCTACAGAGGAAGTGAAGGGTAAAAGGTGCTGTGTCTACAGAGGAAGTGAAGGGTAAAAGGTGCTGTGTCTACAGAGGAAGTGAAGGGTAAAAGGTGCTGTGTCTACAGAGGAAGTGAAGGGTAAAAGGTGCTGTGTCTACAGAGGAAGTGAAGGGTAAAAGGTGCTGTGTCTACAGAGGAAGTGAAGGGTAAAAGGTGCTGTGTCTACAGAGGAAGTGAAGGGTAAAAGGTGCTGTGTCTACAGAGGAAGTGAAGGGTAAAAGGTGCTGTGTCTACAGAGGAAGTGAAGGGTAAAAGGTGCTGTGTCTACAGAGGAAGTGAAGGGTAAAAGGTGCTGTGTCTACAGAGGAAGTGAAGGGTAAAAGGTGCTGTGTCTACAGAGGAAGTGAAGGGTAAAAGGTGCTGTGTCTACAGAGGAAGTGAAGGGTAAAAGGTGCTGTGTCTACAGAGGAAGTGAAGGGTAAAAGGTGCTGTGTCTACAGAGGAAGTGAAAGGTAAAAGGTGCTGTGTCTACAGAGGAAGTGAAAGGGAAAAGCTACTGTGCTTACAGAGGAAGTGAAAGGGAAAAGCTACTGTGCTTACTGAGGAAGTGAAAGGGAAACGCTACTGTGCTTACTGAGGAAGTGAAGGGGGAAAAGCTACTGTGCTTACTGAGGAAGTGAAAGGGAAAAGCTACTGTGCTTACTGAGGAAGTGAAAGGGAAAAGCTACTGTGCTTACTGAGGAAGTGAAAGGGAAAAGCTACTGTGCTTACTGAGGAAGTGAAAGGGAAAAGCTACTGTGCTTACTGAGGAAGTGAAAGGGAAACGCTACTGTGCTTACTGAGGAAGTGAAAGGGAAAAGCTACTGTGCTTACTGAGGAAGTGAAAGGGAAAAGCTACTGTGCTTACTGAGGAAGTGAAAGGGAAAAGCTACTGTGCTTACTGAGGAAGTGAAAGGGAAAAGCTACTGTGCTTACTGAGGAAGTGAAAGGGAAAACACTGCTGTGTCTACTGGGGAAGTGAAAGGGAAAACACTGCTGTGTCTACTGAGGAAGTGGAGGGGAAAAGCTACCGTGCTTACCGAGGAAGTGGAGGGAGGAAAGCTACTGTGGCCCTGCCTTGATGACTGAAAGTAGAGAAGAAAGCACAGGGTATACATTCATACTGGGAGGTAATGATTCAGTTCCTAACATACTTGTAGGATGGGAACAAACCTAACAACGTCACCTGTGAAGAACCTACTCTATAACAGGGCTTCTCCTCAACACCCTGACATCTACAGCCTGGTGAGCAGAGCCTGAGGCCGTGTCTCCTAATATTTGGTGGGTACAACACATACTAATAGGGCAAACACAGGATTGCCCTCAGATTTTCCTGACACTTGGGGACCGTCACTCAGCGCACACCTGTATCAGCGAGCACAACTTTCACCGGCTGATACCTTAAAGTCTTCCTTCAGCTCAGGAGCCAGGCTAAGCACCAGCAGGAAGTGGGCATAAGCTGTGCCATAGTCCCGATCCCGCAGACACAGCTCTGCGCTATGCACAGACCGGGATATCAGTTCCCTCCTTCTGGCAGCCTGCCCTGCCTTGCGCCCTCTGCGATTCTTTCTTCTGCCAGCTCCGTTCATGATGCCCTGTCAGTCAAACGCCGGCATCTCCGCAATGACGAGCACACAGACCAGTAATATCGAGCGAGGAACTAGCCACAGCCGAGAGCATGAACCCAGTGCAACGTGCAGCTTCAGCTGGAACGCAAGAACCAGGCGCCGGAATATGACGTACAACGCAAAACCCAGGCGCGGGAATATGACGTACTGATGACTGATTGGATAAAGCCTGCGTGCTTTCACACAAGTGGTTTTCTTTTCCGGTATTGAGTTCCGTCACAGGGGCTCAATACCAGGAAAAAAAAAATCCTAAGAGCATTCCGTTCAGGATGCATCAGTTCAGTCCCTCTTACGTTTTTTTGGCCGGAGAAAATACCGCAGCATGCTGCAGTTTTTTCTCTAGCCAAAAATCCTGAACACATGCCGGAAATTTCGGAATGCCAGATCAGGCATTAATTTGCATTGAAATGCATTAATGCAGGATCCGGCCCCAAGTGTTCCGGAAAAATAAGAAAAAAAATAATACCGGATCCGTTTTTCCAGATAACAACTGGAAAGACGGATCCGGTATTGCAATGCATTTGTGAGACGGATCCGTATCCATCTCCCAAATTCATCCGTTTGCGTCCGGATTGCCGGATCCGGCAGGCAGTTCCGGCGACGGAACTGCCTGCCGGAATCCTCTGCCGCAAGTGTGAAAGTACCCATAAGCCACTGGGAGTGCTGTAGTTGTGAGGCATGTGGTGGTGTCAGGCTCCTGGAAACGTGTGGTTGTGCATTACTAGATGAGTGCGTGTTACCTCACATAGAGAACCTAGAAAATGGAGAGACCTTGGTGTGCTTGGCCACTCATAATGGTTGTCCTGTATTTTGTTAAAGGGGTCGTCATCTAAAGAACGTCCACTTTTGTTCAAAAGAACAGGTTACAACATGTGGAGAAGATACTGAGGAGTACAGTGATCAAAATGTGATAGCACCCTGAAGCCGGGACCCCCGCTGATCACCGTTACACAGCTCCTGCCTGCCCATGGGTCATTACCTAGCTCTTAAAGGGTTTTAAACAATTTTTTTCTCCGAAACTCATGTTGAGATTCCTAAGAGAAGAACATCTCAAAAAAATGTGATACCTAGCGGATGTTGTCTTTTGTGAAAAATGTATGAAAGTAGCACAAAGAACAACCTGAAAAAAATGGTTTTTCATCGTTTATTATAAAACTTAAAGTATCACGCACACGACCATGCTGTGTTTTGCGGTCTGAAAATTGCAGAGCTGCAAAACACGGATGCCGCCTCTGTGCTTTCTGCAATTTGCAGAACGGAACGGGCACCCATAATAGAAATGCATATTCTGGTCCACAAAACGGACAAGAATAGGACATGTTCCATTTTTTTTGCGGGGCCACGGAACAGAGCAACAGATGTGGACAGCAACGTTTGTATGTATGAGGCCTAATACACATAAAAAATAGACCAGAAAAAAAACCACTGCAAAAAGGTCAAAACCCACCCTAAAAAATTATATAATGGTAATTTACAGAGGCTGTAGGCAGTATAAATGACAGTTTTTTGTGCAAATGGGATTTTGACTTTCTCCACTGTTCTCACCACTCTCTGGTTTTTTTTTTTTGGGATAACATACACAGGCATATGGGTGAAATCATAAATTATGGTTATCAATAGGGATGAGCCAATCGACTTCAGATGAAACATCCGAAGTCGATTTGCATAAAAGTTAATTTCAATACTGTACGGAGCGAGCGCTCCATACAGTATTAGAATGTATTGGCGCAGATGACCCGAAGTTATTATTTCACGAAGTCTCGCAACACTTCAGGAAATAACTTCAAAAATGAACACACGAGCATGACAAGCATTCTCTGTGTAAATGTGTATACATAGATAGCTGTCGGTCACTGGTAGCAGTATACAGGGGAGTTGTTATCAGTGATTGATATCATTATCTGTGTAAGTGTGTATACATAGATAGCTGTCAGTCACTGATAGTTCTACACGGGGAGGTGTTTGTCACGCTCTAGTGTGGGAGGGAAACGCCACACCGAACATAGGAGGTAAAGGAAATAAGGCCTGGAAACTAGGGAAGGAAAATGGATACCTCCTAGACGAAACCCTAAGGTCTCTTTAACATGGGCGAGATTTCTGCGTGGGTGCAATGCGTGAGGTGAACGCATTGCACCCGCACTGAATCTGGACCCATTCATTTCTATGGGGCTGTGCACATGAGCAGTGATTTTCACGCATCACTTTTGCGTTACGTAAAAATCGCAGTATGTTCTTTATTGTGCGTTTTTCACGCAACGCAGGCACCATAGAAGTGAATGGGGCTGCGTGAAAACCGCAAGCATCCGCAAGCAAGTGCAGATGCGGTGCTATTTTCACGCACGGTTGCTAGGAGACGATCGGGATGGGGACCCGATCTTTATTATTTTCCCTTATAACATGGTTATAAGGGGAAATAATAGCATTCTGAATACAGAATGCATAGTACAATAGGGCTGGAGGGGTTAAAAAAAATAATAATAATAATTTAACTCACTTAAATCCACTTGTTCACACAGCCGGCATCTCTTCTGTCTTCTTCTTTGAGGAATAGGACCTTTGATGACGTCACTACACTCATCACATGGTCCGTCACATGATCCATCACCATAGTAAAAAAAGATCATGTGATGGACCATGTGATGAGCGCAGTGACGTCACCAAAGGTCCTATTCCTCAAAGAAGAAGACAGAATAGATGCCGGCTGCGCAAACAAGTGGATTAAGGTGGGTTAAAAAAAGTAGTCTTTTTTTTTAACCCCTCTAGCCCTATTGTACTATGCATTCTGTATTCAGAATGCTATTATTTTCCCTTATAACCATGTTATAAGGGGAAATAATACAATCTACACAACCTTGAACCCAAACCTGAACTTCTGTGAAGAAGTTCGGGTCTGGGTACCACATTCAGTTTTTTATCACGCGCGTGCAAAACGCATTGCACCCGCTCGATAAAAACTGAACAACGGAACGCAATCGCAGTCAAAACTGACTGCAATTGGGTACCTACTCGCGCGGGTTTGCCGCAACGCATCCGGACCTTATCCGGACACGCTCGTGTGAAAGAGGCCTAAGGCCCCTTGCAGACGAGCGATACGGATTAGATCCGGATGCGTTCCGATTGCTTTCAGTTAAAAAGGCGCGATTTCGCAAGCAAGTTCATTCAGTTTTACCTGCGATTGCGTTCAGTTTTTATCGCGCGGGTGCAATGCACATTGATGCGTTTTTCACACGCGCGATAAAAAACTGAAGGTTTACAAACAACATCTCTTAGCAACCATCTGTGAAAAATGCATCGCATCCGCACTTGCTTGCGGATGTGATGCGATTTTCATGCATTCCTATACACTTCTATGGGGCCAGCGTTGTGTGAAAAACGCTGAATATAGAACATGCTGCTATTTTCACGCAACGCACAAGTGATGCATGAAAAACAACGCTCATGTACACAAACCCATTGAAATGAATGGGTCCAGATTCAGTGCGGGCGCAAAACGTTTGCATCACACATTGCACCCACACGGAATACTTGCTCGTGTGCAAGGGGCCTAACTCCAGTCCTGACAGACTGCTAGTATGAACAGGCCCCAAAAGGTAGGCAAGTTCATACACCGGATACATAGAATCCTATCTCACCCTATAGGACCCTGGAACTAATGTCAGGACTGAGTCTACCTGTTCCTCCAAAGGGAAGGACGAACAGGAGTCTCCCTCAGGCCTAATGACAAACAACAGGGAAAGGCTATGTAATGCAGAAAGCGGGGGCACATCAAAATTGGAACAAGAGTGCCGGCACACGGTATAAAATACGCAATACGATACACAGAAGAGAAAAAAGAATACCGAGATAATAGCCGCACATCTATGAAAATATCAAATTTATTTAAAGCAACAGACACGACAGAAAAAGTATTAAAAACATTGTATACAATGAATCTGGGCCATGTGAACTGAATATAAACACATGTCCCACTGACTCACCACAAATGTGTGAACAGACCCCCACATATGTAGATAAACAGCAGCTGAAAATACATGTAATCCATCAACAATGAAAAAATGAGGAGCTACAATACCTATCATTTAGAGTAGCATGGTGGGGGTATGTGTGGTGGTCAGAACAAGCCCAACGCGTATCGCCAGGCTCTGCTGGCTTCCTCAGGGATGCCTGCTCCTGAATGACACATGAGTGGATATATACACATAATAATCACTAGTAATGGTTGATTTCACCTGTGTCGAGGCGGCAGAGTGAGGGATGGGGGCGGCAGCCTTCCACTCAGCTGGTTGGTGGGAGGGAAGAGGGGGCTGGGTATATCAAATGTGCTCTTTAGATATGCGCTTGTTACTGCCCATGTAGCCCCCGGCATAAGCAGCAATCAGAAATACTGTGCACCAGTGTGTGCCGCCGAGCCGGCGCGTCCTGCGTTCCAATAACCGGAAACAGCAGGGCGAGCACGCTCACAGGACAAACACTGCGTGCCAAACACCGGAAGTCCGGCATAAGCAGTAACCAGAAATATTGTGCACCAGTGTGCGCCGCCGAGCCGGCGCGTCCTGCGTTCCAAATACCGGAAATGGCAGGGCGCGCATGCTCACAGGACAAACACTGCGTGCCAAACACCGGAAGTCCTACAGTGTGAAGCGCCGTAAACGCACCCGGAAGGAGGGGACTTGCGGACAAGGAGACAAAGCTGCACATGGCAACAAGGGAGGGAAGGGGAGAAAAAAAAAAACAATATCAAAAAGAAGAATATTTAGACATACCAGGCGCAATCAGCCCTTGTCTAAGTAGACATAAATCAACATTATCCACAGAAAAAGGAGACAGAGAAAGGAACACCAAATTAAAATATGTGTGAAAACAATGAGTATTGTGCAGCAATGCACTGTCCAAAATTCATGATCATAATAGATAACCACATATGGGGAACAACAGGGAAAGGCAACACACATATAAATATATATATATATATATATATATATATATATATATATAAACAAAATACAAAAGGTAAAGGAAACACTTCTCTTCAATGAAGCTTCAGTAGCCCCAGGAACTCAGCCGAGAACCAAACACACGCTAACCACAAGTCCAACAGAAGCTATAAACCGCACAGCATAGTGGGAGAAACAACAATAAATAGGGAAGGTTAAATGACCACAATAGCCACACCTGGGGAAAGAAGGTATGCCAAGCACCAGAAACAACACAGACGTTATTTGATCCAAAAGGAAACCATGTCAGATCAAACCACATGTTGCCAGTCTCACAGATCTCCTGCCACATCCGTATGTCTCGGTACGTCCGTGACAATGCTATCAATCACTGATAACACCTCCCCGTGTACAACTATCAGTGACTGACAGCTATCTTTGTATTATTTGGCTTCCTGTGCCACAGGCGCACAAAACAAGTCCTCTTAGAATCCTGTTCTAGCCATACGTTTTCAGCTTCCACACCTGACACCTACGCAATTGAAGGTGTTTGCTTAGTTTAGATAACACATCTCAGAAAGCATGAGCGTTAACTCTACTACATCGGTACTTAGGCTAGTCTTGTGTTTCCTAATCGGAAACTTCTATTCTATCCTGTTTAAATGTATAGTTCTGTAAATATTAGCTTCATTTAGTAACCTTTTAATGGGCATAAGTCTGTGTCCATAGTTGTATGCTTCTTTCAAATGTTGATAACTAGTGGATGAGCGGTGTGGTGTTTTCCTCCCACACACGAGCTTGATATTATAAACCGCCAAAACCGTCATTTTTGCTTGTTTCAGTACCGCCATGGATCCAATTGCTGCACTGGCCGGACAGCTGCAGGGGCTGTCTTTGGAGGTAGCAGACCCCTGAATGACCGTCTCGCAGATCCAGAGACCACAGACTGCTGGTCCTAGTGGTGGTGGTGGTTACCAGGTCTGTCTCGAGCCTAAAGTTGTCCTCCCGGACAGATTCTCTGGGGGAAGTGATAATTTCATTTTGTTTAGGGAGGCGTGCAAATTGTATTTTAGGCTACGTCCACACCTCTGGGGATAAGAATCAGAGTTGGTGTGGTTATTTCGTTGCTTAAGGGGGACACTCAGTCATGGGCCTTTTCTCTGCCGAACGGATTGCAGTCTCTCCGGTCGGTGGATGAATTTTTCAAAGCTCTGGGTCTCATCTATAGTGACCCGGATTGGACCTCCCTGGCTGAGACCAAGCTACTTGGCCTTCGCCAGGGAGAGCGTTCTGCTGAAATCTATTGCTCTGAGTTTAGGAGGTGGGCTACAGATACTGAGTGGAACGATCCGGCTCTCCGTAATCAGTTTTGTCAGGGATTATCAGAGAGGCTGAAGGACGCTTTGGCCTTTCATGAGAATCCTGAGTCTCTGGAAGGTGCTATGACTCTTGCAGTACGCATTGATAGACTCCTGAGGGAGAGAGAGATCTAGGGGCCTCCACTCTCAGGACGTACCATGACATAACATATCATCTTCCTCTGACACTTTGCGTGAAGATACTCCTGGGTTTATGTCTGAGGACGAACCCATGCAGTTAGGGGGAGCTACTCTCGGATCCACTTTTAGGCATTCTGGTCATAAGAAGGGAGTGTTTCTTTTTCTGCGGACAGAAAGGACATTTTATCGATGTATGTCCATGAATTCAGCCTTTTTACTGTACACAAGATGCAGTTCTTGGACTACCTGCTGTCATCTTAAGGTTTTTGAATAGATCCTGAGAAAGTCTGTGCTGTATTGGAAAGGTATCCCAAAAATTGCACCTTGTGTACAGCAAAAACACACTTCTCTAATTTTGTGTACAATTTATTATCCCTTTGGATCTGCAACACCTGTCTAACGTGATCCTGATATATCTCCACGTCTGGAGAATAAATTAGTATGTCATCCAAATACACGACAACAAACCTCCCCACAAGGTGATGAAAAATGTTATTCACAAAATGCTGAAAAACCGCAGGAGCATTGGTCAACCCAAAAGGCATGACCTGGTTCTCAAAGTGACCCTCAGGAGTATTGAAAGCCATCTTCGATTCATCCCCTTCCTTGATCCTGACTAGGTTATATGCCCCCCTTAAGTCCAACTTGGATAAAACCTTGGCACCAACAATCTGGTTAAACAAATCAGGAATCAAAGGAAGGGGGTAAGGAAATCCAGACATGGCCGAAGACCTCCGTCTTTTTTTTTTAACCAAAAAAACTTCTGCTGCCACTTGAGATTTGGAAGGTCTTATGTGTCCTTTAGCCAAACTCTCTCATAGCCAGTCTTTCAGGTCCAGAAAGGTTATACAACCTAGATTTGGGCAACTTAGCTCATGGAATAAGGTTGATAGGAAAATCATATTCCCGATGCGGAGGTAAATCCTTGCATCCACTCTCAGAAAATACGTCGGCAAAATCAGATATAAATTAAGGCAATGTCTGAGTAGCTAAAACAGAAAAAGATGTATTAAGACAATTGTCAACGCAATAATCACACCAATCCAGAATCTGTCTAGCTTGCCAATCGATGGTTGGATTGTGCTTGCCAAACCACAGCAAACCCAGAACCACTTGAGCAGGGAGACCCTCCAACACAAAACAGGAGATAAACTCCTGAGGAAAGTCACCCATTCCTAATCGTGATAAACACTTCTGAGATAGAGGTGCAGAATCAATAGCAAAAATGGAAATATTTTTCTCTAATGCACTCGGTGACAACCCGTGCATACGGACGAACTGAGCATCAATCAGGTTCACCCCTGCTCCGCTGTCGATAAATACCTCAATACCCACAGTTTTTTTTTACTTTAGCTCCACCTCAGCGGTCAGGAGTAGTGATAGCTAGGGGTGCACCGAAATTTCGGCAGCCGAAAATATCGGCCGAAAATGCACCTAATCCACTTCGGCCGATATTGTTACATATCGGCCGAAAATATGGGGTGTGGGATTTGTCACCCACCATCTGCGGGCGGGCGGTTTACTTTGTCACTGCATCTTTATTTTACCTTACAATCGTGAGGCTCCAGTAACTAACAACTCTGCAGGCAGAGCGGAGGCCGGCGTAACGTCACTTACTCACGTGACGCGCCTGCTCCGCCTCCTTCATTCATAAAGTGGGCGGAGCAGGTGCGTCACGTGAGTAAGTGACGTTACGCCGCCCTCCGCTCTGCCTGCAGAGTTGTTAGTTACTGGAGCCTCACGATTGTAAGGTAAAATAAAGATGCTGTGAGCAGCAGGGCCGGGGCTGTTATGGGTAGGGGGGATCGGTCTATGGAACTGCTATGGGGAGGGGGGATCTGTGCACTGCTATGGGGAGGGGGGGATCTGTGCACTGCTATGGGGAGGGGGGATCTGTGCACTGCTATGGGGAGGGGGGATCTGTGCACTGTTATGGGGAAAGGGATCTGTGCACTGTTATGGGGAAAGGGATCTGTGCACTGTTATGCCCATAACAGTGCACAGATCCCCCTCTCCATAACAGCGCCACCCACAGATCCCCCTCTCCATAACAGCGCCACCCACAGATCCCCCTCTCCATAACAGCGCCACCCACAGATCCCCCTCTCCATAACAGCGCCACCCACAGATCCCCCTCTCCATAACAGCGCCACCCACAGATCCCCCTCTCCATAACAGCGCCACCCACAGATCCCCCTCTCCATAACAGCGCCACCCACAGATCCCCCTCTCCATAACAGCGCCACCCACAGATCCCCCTCTCCATAACGGCGCCACCCACAGACCCCCCTCTCCATAACGGCGCCACCCACAGATCCCCCTCTCCATAACGGCGCCACCCACAGATCCCCCTCTCCATAACGGCGCCACCCACAGATCCCCCTCTCCATAACGGCGCCACCCACAGATCCCCCTCTCCATAACGGCGCCACCCACAGATCCCCCTCTCCATAACAGCGCCACCCACAGATCCCCCTCTCCATAACAGAGCCACCCACAGATCCCCCTCTCCATAACAGCGCCACCCACAGATCCCCCTCTCCATAACAGCGCCACCCACAGATGAATTTCATTCATGAAAAAGAATTATTAATAAAATCATTAAAAAAAAAGTATTTTAAAAGTATTTGGGCAAAAAGGCAGTTTCGGTTTCGGTTTCGGTTTTCGGTCAAGGGCATCCTGAATTTTCGGTTTCGGTTTCGGACCAGAATTTTCATTTCGGTGCACCCCTAGTGATAGCCGAACATCGTCTGGGACAATTCGCAAACGCGCCCCATTTACTTTAATGGCAGGTGAACCTGAAAAACCTTCAGGTCATATTTGCAGCCAGCAAACACTTACTAGAAGTACACAAATAGTCCCACAACATGGACAGTGATATACCAGAGGGGGATCATTGTAAAAATTCCAACAAAAAGTATGTATTTTAATCAGGGGCCATTTTTATGCATCTTAAAGGGAAACTCCCAAAAATGTGCCCTGCTGGAGCCTAGAGAAATGTTATTTCCTATCGGTTTGATGTATACAAATGGGCAGCACTCCACGTTTTTGTATCCTGCAGAGTCCATAAAAAAAAAAAAAATTCTACCATGGAACTGTATGGTAAACAGACGCCACTGTACGGCATCAGTCTGAGGCATCTGTTAACGCATACATTTTTGGTATGCATTAAATGGGTGGCAAAAATAGGATGTGAACCCAGCCCTAGTGTCAGAATAAGCACTAATACACAGCGGAGCAGCGTGGCGGAGAGGGAAGGCCGTCATGTAATGACAGAGCGCTACCTGGTCCTGGTGGTCAGGGATGAGGTGGTCATTAGTTATATAGAAATACGTCTATATTAGGCGTATTTCTGACACAGATTGTGGCGCAAAGGTCCTTAGCACCGCATATTTTTCCCGCTCATACTAGGTCTAAAAAAGGATGGAGTGGGCAGGGAAATGGATACAGTTATGGCCATCCAGTTATTGGATACCACCGCCATACATTGACCAGATAAAACCTCTGTACAGTGAACGGATAACACCGCCATACCGTGACCGGATAAAAGGTATAAGAGGGCACAGTACAGGGAATGATGACTAGGGGCACTGCACAGGGTGTGCTAAGAGGGCACAATGCAGGGTATAAGGGGGCAATGTACAGGGTGAAGGGCACAATACGGGGGGGGGCACAGTCATATGACCCTGGGACATTAGAAGGTCCTTATGGTGAATCGGTTACGCCACCATAATGAGAGGCAGAGGAGTGAGACAGGGTGTGATTATGTGGCTAGAGATAAAAATGTAACTGTCCGCCAGTACAGGCCCCAAAAATTAGCCAATAGGCATTCACCTGACAGCAAAGAACTTTGTATTCTGTGGGTGGAGGTACATTAGGCGGTCACAGGATAAATATGTAACAATTAGGCATTCACCTGACATAAAAGGCCTTTTATACCGCTGTATATACATAAGGCAAGGACCATTCTTTGTTCTGAGTAGTGGTGTATATGTGTGGGCTGGCATGAGGAAATTCAATTAGGCTCCATTCACACGTCCGCAAAATGTGTCCGCATCCTTTCCGCAATTTTGCGGAAAGAGTGCGGACCCATTCATTCTCTATGGGGACGGAATGTGCTGTCCGCATCCACATTTGCGGATCCGCACTTCCGCATCCGTGCTTCCGTTTCCGCAAAAAAATAGAACATGTCCTATTCTTGTCCGCAATTGCGGACAAGAACAGGCATATTCTATTATGTCGGCAATGTGCGGTCCGCAAAATGCGGAACACACATTGCCACTTTCCGTGTTTTGCGGATCCGTGTGTCTGTGTATCCGCAAAACACATTGCGGACGTGTGAATGGAGCCTTACACGTGGTCATCACAGGTGTTAAATTCCTCCGAGATCCATGCCTCATTCATTTTAAAAAATGTGAGGTAGTCCACACAGTCGTGAGCTAGGCGAGTGCGCTTATCGGTCACAATCCCTCCTGCTGCGCTGAACGTCCTTTCGGACCGGACACTCGACGAGGGGCAAGCCAACAGTTCCATGGAAATTGCGCCTAGTCTGACCACAGGTCAAGCCTGCACACCCAGTAGTCCAGGGGTCCCACGCTTCTCAGAGCGCCCACATCAGCCGTTAACCCCGATGTAGTCGGAGACCGGTCTAGGCGTTCCTGGAGGCTGTATCCGGAGGGCGTCTGTCGAGGGGTTGGCTGCAAGAATGATCTCATATCCGAAGTGACCAACATATCTTCAAACCGCCCTCTTTTTGCAGGCGCGGTAGGATTGGTACCCGCACCTGTTTCGCTGTGGGTGGAAATTACTCTGCCAGTG
>NC_053390.1:647722729-647800803 GCF_905171765.1 Bufo bufo | reverse complement strand
CACTGGCAGAGTAATTTCCACCCACAGCGAAACAGGTGCGGGTACCAATCCTACCGCGCCTGCAAAAAGAGGGCGGTTTGAAGATATGTTGGTCACTTCGGATATGAGATCATTCTTGCAGCCAACCCCTCGACAGACGCCCTCCGGATACAGCCTCCAGGAACGCCTAGACCGGTCTCCGACTACATCGGGGTTAACGGCTGATGTGGGCGCTCTGAGAAGCGTGGGACCCCTGGACTACTGGGTGTGCAGGCTTGACCTGTGGTCAGACTAGGCGCAATTTCCATGGAACTGTTGGCTTGCCCCTCGTCGAGTGTCCGGTCCGAAAGGACGTTCAGCGCAGCAGGAGGGATTGTGACCGATAAGCGCACTCGCCTAGCTCACGACTGTGTGGACTACCTCACATTTTTTAAAATGAATGAGGCATGGATCTCGGAGGAATTTAACACCTGTGATGACCACGTGTAAGGCTCCATTCACACGTCCGCAATGTGTTTTGCGGATACACAGACACACGGATCCGCAAAACACGGAAAGTGGCAATGTGTGTTCCGCATTTTGCGGACCGCACATTGCCGACATAATAGAATATGCCTGTTCTTGTCCGCAATTGCGGACAAGAATAGGACATGTTCTATTTTTTTGCGGAAACGGAAGCACGGATGCGGAAGTGCGGATCCGCAAATGTGGATGCGGACAGCACATTCCGTCCCCATAGAGAATGAATGGGTCCGCACTCTTTCCGCAAAATTGCGGAAAGGATGCGGACACATTTTGCGGACGTGTGAATGGAGCCTAATTGAATTTCCTCATGCCAGCCCACACATATACACCACTACTCAGAACAAAGAATGGTCCTTGCCTTATGTATATACAGCGGTATAAAAGGCCTTTTATGTCAGGTGAATGCCTAATTGTTACATATTTATCCTGTGACCGCCTAATGTACCTCCACCCACAGAATACAAAGTTCTTTGCTGTCAGGTGAATGCCTATTGGCTAATTTTTGGGGCCTGTACTGGCGGACAGTTACATTTTTATCTCTAGCCACATAATCACACCCTGTCTCACTCCTCTGCCTCTCATTATGGTGGCGTAACCGATTCACCATAAGGACCTTCTAATGTCCCAGGGTCATATGACTGTGCCCCCCCCCGTATTGTGCCCTTCACCCTGTACATTGCCCCCTTATACCCTGCATTGTGCCCTCTTAGCACACCCTGTGCAGTGCCCCTAGTCATCATTCCCTGTACTGTGCCCTCTTATACCTTTTATCCGGTCACGGTATGGCGGTGTTATCCGTTCACTGTACAGAGGTTTTATCTGGTCAATGTATGGCGGTGGTATCCAATAACTGGATGGCCATAACTGTATCCATTTCCCTGCCCACTCCATCCTTTTTTAGACCTAGTATGAGCGGGAAAAATATGCGGTGCTAAGGACCTTTGCGCCACAATCTGTGTCAGAAATACGCCTAATATAGACGTATTTCTATATAACTAATGACCACCTCATCCCTGACCACCAGGACCAGGTAGCGCTCTGTCATTACATGACGGCCTTCCCTCTCCGCCACGCTGCTCCGCTGTGTATTAGTGCTTATTCTGACACTAGGGCTGGGTTCACATCCTATTTTTGCCACCCATTTAATGCATACCAAAAATGTATGCGTTAACAGATGCCTCAGACTGATGCCGTACAGTGGCGTCTGTTTACCATACAGTTCCATGGTAGAATTTTTTTTTTTTTTATGGACTCTGCAGGATACAAAAACGTGGAGTGCTGCCCATTTGTATACATCAAACCGATAGGAAATAACATTTCTCTAGGCTCCAGCAGGGCACATTTTTGGGAGTTTCCCTTTAAGATGCATAAAAATGGCCCCTGATTAAAATACATACTTTTTGTTGGAATTTTTACAATGATCCCCCTCTGGTATATCACTGTCCATGTTGTGGGACTATTTGTGTACTTCTAGTAAGTGTTTGCTGGCTGCAAATATGACCTGAAGGTTTTTCAGGTTCACCTGCCATTAAAGTAAATGGGGCGCGTTTGCGAATTGTCCCAGACGATGTTCGGCTATCACTAGGGGTGCACCGAAATGAAAATTCTGGTCCGAAACCGAAACCGAAAATTCAGGATGCCCTTGACCGAAAACCGAAACCGAAACCGAAACTGCCTTTTTGCCCAAATACTTTTAAAATACTTTTTTTTTAATGATTTTATTAATAATTCTTTTTCATGAATGAAATTCATCTGTGGGTGGCGCTGTTATGGAGAGGGGGATCTGTGGGTGGCGCTGTTATGGAGAGGGGGATCTGTGGGTGGCTCTGTTATGGAGAGGGGGATCTGTGGGTGGCGCTGTTATGGAGAGGGGGATCTGTGGGTGGCGCCGTTATGGAGAGGGGGATCTGTGGGTGGCGCCGTTATGGAGAGGGGGATCTGTGGGTGGCGCCGTTATGGAGAGGGGGATCTGTGGGTGGCGCCGTTATGGAGAGGGGGATCTGTGGGTGGCGCCGTTATGGAGAGGGGGATCTGTGGGTGGCGCCGTTATGGAGAGGGGGATCTGTGGGTGGCGCTGTTATGGAGAGGGGGATCTGTGGGTGGCGCTGTTATGGAGAGGGGGATCTGTGGGTGGCGCTGTTATGGAGAGGGGGATCTGTGGGTGGCGCTGTTATGGAGAGGGGGATCTGTGGGTGGCGCTGTTATGGAGAGGGGGATCTGTGGGTGGCGCTGTTATGGAGAGGGGGATCTGTGGGTGGCGCTGTTATGGAGAGGGGGATCTGTGGGTGGCGCTGTTATGGAGAGGGGGATCTGTGCACTGTTATGGGCATAACAGTGCACAGATCCCTTTCCCCATAACAGTGCACAGATCCCTTTCCCCATAACAGTGCACAGATCCCCCCTCCCCATAGCAGTGCACAGATCCCCCCTCCCCATAGCAGTGCACAGATCCCCCCCTCCCCATAGCAGTGCACAGATCCCCCCTCCCCATAGCAGTTCCATAGACCGATCCCCCCTACCCATAACAGCCCCGGCCCTGCTGCTCACAGCATCTTTATTTTACCTTACAATCGTGAGGCTCCAGTAACTAACAACTCTGCAGGCAGAGCGGAGGGCGGCGTAACGTCACTTACTCACGTGACGCACCTGCTCCGCCCACTTTATGAATGAAGGAGGCGGAGCAGGCGCGTCACGTGAGTAAGTGACGTTACGCCGGCCTCCGCTCTGCCTGCAGAGTTGTTAGTTACTGGAGCCTCACGATTGTAAGGTAAAATAAAGATGCAGTGACAAAGTAAACCGCCCGCCCGCAGATGGTGGGTGACAAATCCCACACCCCATATTTTCGGCCGATATGTAACAATATCGGCCGAAGTGGATTAGGTGCATTTTCGGCCGATATTTTCGGCTGCCGAAATTTCGGTGCACCCCTAGCTATCACTACTCCTGACCGCTGAGGTGGAGCTAAAGTAAAAAAAAACTGTGGGTATTGAGGTATTTATCGACAGCGGAGCAGGGGTGAACCTGATTGATGCTCAGTTCGTCCGTATGCACGGGTTGTCACCGAGTGCATTAGAGAAAAATATTTCCATTTTTGCTATTGATTCTGCACCTCTATCTCAGAAGTGTTTATCACGATTAGGAATGGGTGACTTTCCTCAGGAGTTTATCTCCTGTTTTGTGTTGGAGGGTCTCCCTGCTCAAGTGGTTCTGGGTTTGCTGTGGTTTGGCAAGCACAATCCAACCATCGATTGGCAAGCTAGACAGATTCTGGATTGGTGTGATTATTGCGTTGACAATTGTCTTAATACATCTTTTTCTGTTTTAGCTACTCAGACATTGCCTTAATTTATATCTGATTTTGCCGACGTATTTTCTGAGAGTGGATGCAAGGATTTACCTCCGCATCGGGAATATGATTTTCCTATCAACCTTATTCCATGAGCTAAGTTGCCCAAATCTAGGTTGTATAACCTTTCTGGACCTGAAAGACTGGCTATGAGAGAGTTTGGCTAAAGGACACATAAGACCTTCCAAATCTCAAGTGGCAGCAGAAGTTTTTTTGGTTAAAAAAAAAAGACGGAGGTCTTCGGCCATGTCTGGATTTCCTTACCCCCTTCCTTTGATTCCTGATTTGTTTAACCAGATTGTTGGTGCCAAGGTTTTATCCAAGTTGGACTTAAGGGGGGCATATAACCTAGTCAGGATCAAGGAAGGGGATGAATCGAAGATGGCTTTCAATACTCCTGAGGGTCACTTTGAGAACCAGGTCATGCCTTTTGGGTTGACCAATGCTCCTGCGGTTTTTCAGCATTTTGTGAATAACATTTTTCATCACCTTGTGGGGAGGTTTGTTGTCGTGTATTTGGATGACATACTAATTTATTCTCCAGACGTGGAGATATATCAGGATCACGTTAGACAGGTGTTGCAGATCCAAAGGGATAATAAATTGTACACAAAATTAGAGAAGTGTGTTTTTGCTGTACACAAGGTGCAATTTTTGGGATACCTTTCCAATACAGCACAGACTTTCTCAGGATCTATTCAAAAACCTTAAGATGACAGCAGGTAGTCCAAGAACTGCATCTTGTGTACAGTAAAAAGGCTGAATTCATGGACATACATCGATAAAATGTCCTTTCTGTCCGCAGAAAAAGAAACACTCCCTTCTTATGACCAGAATGCCTAAAAGTGGATCCGAGAGTAGCTCCCCCTAACTGCATGGGTTCGTCCTCAGACATAAACCCAGGAGTATCTTCACGCAAAGTGTCAGAGGAAGATGATATGTTATGTCATGGTACGTCCTGAGAGTGGAGGCCCCTAGATCTCTCTCTCCCTCAGGAGTCTATCAATGCGTACTGCAAGAGTCATAGCACCTTCCAGAGACTCAGGATTCTCATGAAAGGCCAAAGCGTCCTTCAGCCTCTCTGATAATCCCTGACAAAACTGATTACGGAGAGCCGGATCGTTCCACTCAGTATCTGTAGCCCACCTCCTAAACTCAGAGCAATAGATTTCAGCAGAACGCTCTCCCTGGCGAAGGCCAAGTAGCTTGGTCTCAGCCAGGGAGGTCCAATCCGGGTCACTATAGATGAGACCCAGAGCTTTGAAAAATTCATCCACCGACCGGAGAGACTGCAATCCGTTCGGCAGAGAAAAGGCCCATGACTGAGTGTCCCCCTTAAGCAACGAAATAACCACACCAACTCTGATTCTTATCCCCAGAGGTGTGGACGTAGCCTAAAATACAATTTGCACGCCTCCCTAAACAAAATGAAATTATCACTTCCCCCAGAGAATCTGTCCGGGAGGACAACTTTAGGCTCGAGACAGACCTGGTAACCACCACCACCACTAGGACCAGCAGTCTGTGGTCTCTGGATCTGCGAGACGGTCATTCAGGGGTCTGCTACCTCCAAAGACAGCCCCTGCAGCTGTCCGGCCAGTGCAGCAATTGGATCCATGGCGGTACTGAAACAAGCAAAAATGACGGTTTTGGCGGTTTATAATATCAAGCTCGTGTGTGGGAGGAAAACACCACACCGCTCATCCACTAGTTATCAACATTTGAAAGAAGCATACAACTATGGACACAGACTTATGCCCATTAAAAGGTTACTAAATGAAGCTAATATTTACAGAACTATACATTTAAACAGGATAGAATAGAAGTTTCCGATTAGGAAACACAAGACTAGCCTAAGTACCGATGTAGTAGAGTTAACGCTCATGCTTTCTGAGATGTGTTATCTAAACTAAGCAAACACCTTCAATTGCGTAGGTGTCAGGTGTGGAAGCTGAAAACGTATGGCTAGAACAGGATTCTAAGAGGACTTGTTTTGTGCGCCTGTGGCACAGGAAGCCAAATAATACAAAGATAGCTGTCAGTCACTGATAGTTGTACACGGGGAGGTGTTATCAGTGATTGATAGCATTGTCACGGACGTACCGAGACATACGGATGTGGCAGGAGATCTGTGAGACTGGCAACATGTGGTTTGATCTGACATGGTTTCCTTTTGGATCAAATAACGTCTGTGTTGTTTCTGGTGCTTGGCATACCTTCTTTCCCCAGGTGTGGCTATTGTGGTCATTTAACCTTCCCTATTTATTGTTGTTTCTCCCACTATGCTGTGCGGTTTATAGCTTCTGTTGGACTTGTGGTTAGCGTGTGTTTGGTTCTCGGCTGAGTTCCTGGGGCTACTGAAGCTTCATTGAAGAGAAGTGTTTCCTTTACCTTTTGTATTTTGTTTATATATATATATATATATATATATATATATATATATATTTATATGTGTGTTGCCTTTCCCTGTTGTTCCCCATATGTGGTTATCTATTATGATCATGAATTTTGGACAGTGCATTGCTGCACAATACTCATTGTTTTCACACATATTTTAATTTGGTGTTCCTTTCTCTGTCTCCTTTTTCTGTGGATAATGTTGATTTATGTCTACTTAGACAAGGGCTGATTGCGCCTGGTATGTCTAAATATTCTTCTTTTTGATATTGTTTTTTTTTTTCTCCCCTTCCCTCCCTTGTTGCCATGTGCAGCTTTGTCTCCTTGTCCGCAAGTCCCCTCCTTCCGGGTGCGTTTACGGCGCTTCACACTGTAGGACTTCCGGTGTTTGGCACGCAGTGTTTGTCCTGTGAGCATGCGCGCCCTGCCATTTCCGGTATTTGGAACGCAGGACGCGCCGGCTCGGCGGCGCACACTGGTGCACAATATTTCTGGTTACTGCTTATGCCGGACTTCCGGTGTTTGGCACGCAGTGTTTGTCCTGTGAGCGTGCTCGCCCTGCTGTTTCCGGTTATTGGAACGCAGGACGCGCCGGCTCGGCGGCACACACTGGTGCACAGTATTTCTGATTGCTGCTTATGCCGGGGGCTACATGGGCAGTAACAAGCGCATATCTAAAGAGCACATTTGATATACCCAGCCCCCTCTTCCCTCCCACCAACCAGCTGAGTGGAAGGCTGCCGCCCCCATCCCTCACTCTGCCGCCTCGACACAGGTGAAATCAACCATTACTAGTGATTATTATGTGTATATATCCACTCATGTGTCATTCAGGAGCAGGCATCCCTGAGGAAGCCAGCAGAGCCTGGCGATACGCGTTGGGCTTGTTCTGACCACCACACATACCCCCACCATGCTACTCTAAATGATAGGTATTGTAGCTCCTCATTTTTTCATTGTTGATGGATTACATGTATTTTCAGCTGCTGTTTATCTACATATGTGGGGGTCTGTTCACACATTTGTGGTGAGTCAGTGGGACATGTGTTTATATTCAGTTCACATGGCCCAGATTCATTGTATACAATGTTTTTAATACTTTTTCTGTCGTGTCTGTTGCTTTAAATAAATTTGATATTTTCATAGATGTGCGGCTATTATCTCGGTATTCTTTTTTCTCTTCTGTGTATCGTATTGCGTATTTTATACCGTGTGCCGGCACTCTTGTTCCAATTTTGATGTGCCCCCGCTTTCTGCATTACATAGCCTTTCCCTGTTGTTTGTCATTAGGCCTGAGGGAGACTCCTGTTCGTCCTTCCCTTTGGAGGAACAGGTAGACTCAGTCCTGACATTAGTTCCAGGGTCCTATAGGGTGAGATAGGATTCTATGTATCCGGTGTATGAACTTGCCTACCTTTTGGGGCCTGTTCATACTAGCAGTCTGTCAGGACTGGAGTTAGGCCCCTTGCACACGAGCAAGTATTCCGTGTGGGTGCAATGTGTGATGCAAACGTTTTGCGCCCGCACTGAATCTGGACCCATTCATTTCAATGGGTTTGTGTACATGAGCGTTGTTTTTCATGCATCACTTGTGCGTTGCGTGAAAATAGCAGCATGTTCTATATTCAGCGTTTTTCACACAACGCTGGCCCCATAGAAGTGTATAGGAATGCATGAAAATCGCATCACATCCGCAAGCAAGTGCGGATGCGATGCATTTTTCACAGATGGTTGCTAAGAGATGTTGTTTGTAAACCTTCAGTTTTTTATCGCGCGTGTGAAAAACGCATCAATGTGCATTGCACCCGCGCGATAAAAACTGAACGCAATCGCAGGTAAAACTGAATGAACTTGCTTGCGAAATCGCGCCTTTTTAACTGAAAGCAATCGGAACGCATCCGGATCTAATCCGTATCGCTCGTCTGCAAGGGGCCTTAGGCCTCTTTCACACGAGCGTGTCCGGATAAGGTCCGGATGCGTTGCGGCAAACCCGCGCGAGTAGGTACCCAATTGCAGTCAGTTTTGACTGCGATTGCGTTCCGTTGTTCAGTTTTTATCGAGCGGGTGCAATGCGTTTTGCACGCGCGTGATAAAAAACTGAATGTGGTACCCAGACCCGAACTTCTTCACAGAAGTTCAGGTTTGGGTTCAAGGTTGTGTAGATTGTATTATTTCCCCTTATAACATGGTTATAAGGGAAAATAATAGCATTCTGAATACAGAATGCATAGTACAATAGGGCTAGAGGGGTTAAAAAAAAAAGACTACTTTTTTTAACCCACCTTAATCCACTTGTTTGCGCAGCCGGCATCTATTCTGTCTTCTTCTTTGAGGAATAGGACCTTTGGTGACGTCACTGCGCTCATCACATGGTCCATCACATGATCTTTTTTTACTATGGTGATGGATCATGTGACGGACCATGTGATGAGTGTAGTGACGTCATCAAAGGTCCTATTCCTCAAAGAAGAAGACAGAAGAGATGCCGGCTGTGTGAACAAGTGGATTTAAGTGAGTTAAATTATTATTATTATTTTTTTTAACCCCTCCAGCCCTATTGTACTATGCATTCTGTATTCAGAATGCTATTATTTCCCCTTATAACCATGTTATAAGGGAAAATAATAAAGATCGGGTCCCCATCCCGATCGTCTCCTAGCAACCGTGCGTGAAAATAGCACCGCATCTGCACTTGCTTGCGGATGCTTGCGGTTTTCACGCAGCCCCATTCACTTCTATGGTGCCTGCGTTGCGTGAAAAACGCACAATAAAGAACATACTGCGATTTTTACGTAACGCAAAAGTGATGCGTGAAAATCACTGCTCATGTGCACAGCCCCATAGAAATGAATGGGTCCAGATTCAGTGCGGGTGCAATGCGTTCACCTCACGCATTGCACCCACGCAGAAATCTCGCCCATGTTAAAGAGACCTTAGGGTTTCGTCTAGGAGGTATCCATTTTCCTTCCCTAGTTTCCAGGCCTTATTTCCTTTACCTCCTATGTTCGGTGTGGCGTTTCCCTCCCACACTAGAGCGTGACAAACACCTCCCCGTGTAGAACTATCAGTGACTGACAGCTATCTATGTATACACACTTACACAGATAATGATATCAATCACTGATAACAACTCCCCTGTATACTGCTACCAGTGACCGACAGCTATCTATGTATACACATTTACACAGAGAATGCTTGTCATGCTCGTGTGTTCATTTTTGAAGTTATTTCCTGAAGTGTTGCGAGACTTCGTGAAATAATAACTTCGGGTCATCTGCGCCAATACATTCTAATACTGTATGGAGCGCTCGCTCCGTACAGTATTGAAATTAACTTTTATGCAAATCGACTTCGGATGTTTCATCTGAAGTCGATTGGCTCATCCCTATTGATAACCATAATTTATGATTTCACCCATATGCCTGTGTATGTTATCCCAAAAAAAAAAAACCAGAGAGTGGTGAGAACAGTGGAGAAAGTCAAAATCCCATTTGCACAAAAAACTGTCATTTATACTGCCTACAGCCTCTGTAAATTACCATTATATAATTTTTTAGGGTGGGTTTTGACCTTTTTGCAGTGGTTTTTTTTCTGGTCTATTTTTTATGTGTATTAGGCCTCATACATACAAACGTTGCTGTCCACATCTGTTGCTCTGTTCCGTGGCCCCGCAAAAAAAATGGAACATGTCCTATTCTTGTCCGTTTTGTGGACCAGAATATGCATTTCTATTATGGGTGCCCGTTCCGTTCTGCAAATTGCAGAAAGCACAGAGGCGGCATCCGTGTTTTGCAGCTCTGCAATTTTCAGACCGCAAAACACAGCATGGTCGTGTGCGTGATACTTTAAGTTTTATAATAAACGATGAAAAACCATTTTTTTCAGGTTGTTCTTTGTGCTACTTTCATACATTTTTCACAAAAGACAACATCCGCTAGGTATCACATTTTTTTGAGATGTTCTTCTCTTAGGAATCTCAACATGAGTTTCGGAGAAAAAAATTGTTTAAAACCCTTTAAGAGCTAGGTAATGACCCATGGGCAGGCAGGAGCTGTGTAACGGTGATCAGCGGGGGTCCCGGCTTCAGGGTGCTATCACATTTTGATCACTGTACTCCTCAGTATCTTCTCCACATGTTGTAACCTGTTCTTTTGAACAAAAGTGGACGTTCTTTAGATGACGACCCCTTTAACAAAATACAGGACAACCATTATGAGTGGCCAAGCACACCAAGGTCTCTCCATTTTCTAGGTTCTCTATGTGAGGTAACACGCACTCATCTAGTAATGCACAACCACACGTTTCCAGGAGCCTGACACCACCACATGCCTCACAACTACAGCACTCCCAGTGGCTTATGGGTACTTTCACACTTGCGGCAGAGGATTCCGGCAGGCAGTTCCGTCGCCGGAACTGCCTGCCGGATCCGGCAATCCGGACGCAAACGGATGAATTTGGGAGATGGATACGGATCCGTCTCACAAATGCATTGCAATACCGGATCCGTTTTTCCAGTTGTTATCTGGAAAAACGGATCCGGTATTATTTTTTTTCTTATTTTTCCGGAACACTTGGGGCCGGATCCTGCATTAATGCATTTCAATGCAAATTAATGCCTGATCTGGCATTCCGAAATTTCCGGCATGTGTTCAGGATTTTTGGCTAGAGAAAAAACTGCAGCATGCTGCGGTATTTTCTCCGGCCAAAAAAACGTAAGAGGGACTGAACTGATGCATCCTGAACGGAATGCTCTTAGGATTTTTTTTTTCCTGGTATTGAGCCCCTGTGACGGAACTCAATACCGGAAAAGAAAACCACTTGTGTGAAAGCACGCAGGCTTTATCCAATCAGTCATCAGTACGTCATATTCCCGCGCCTGGGTTTTGCGTTGTACGTCATATTCCGGCGCCTGGTTCTTGCGTTCCAGCTGAAGCTGCACGTTGCACTGGGTTCATGCTCTCGGCTGTGGCTAGTTCCTCGCTCGATATTACTGGTCTGTGTGCTCGTCATTGCGGAGATGCCGGCGTTTGACTGACAGGGCATCATGAACGGAGCTGGCAGAAGAAAGAATCGCAGAGGGCGCAAGGCAGGGCAGGCTGCCAGAAGGAGGGAACTGATATCCCGGTCTGTGCATAGCGCAGAGCTGTGTCTGCGGGATCGGGACTATGGCACAGCTTATGCCCACTTCCTGCTGGTGCTTAGCCTGGCTCCTGAGCTGAAGGAAGACTTTAAGGTATCAGCCGGTGAAAGTTGTGCTCGCTGATACAGGTGTGCGCTGAGTGACGGTCCCCAAGTGTCAGGAAAATCTGAGGGCAATCCTGTGTTTGCCCTATTAGTATGTGTTGTACCCACCAAATATTAGGAGACACGGCCTCAGGCTCTGCTCACCAGGCTGTAGATGTCAGGGTGTTGAGGAGAAGCCCTGTTATAGAGTAGGTTCTTCACAGGTGACGTTGTTAGGTTTGTTCCCATCCTACAAGTATGTTAGGAACTGAATCATTACCTCCCAGTATGAATGTATACCCTGTGCTTTCTTCTCTACTTTCAGTCATCAAGGCAGGGCCACAGTAGCTTTCCTCCCTCCACTTCCTCGGTAAGCACGGTAGCTTTTCCCCTCCACTTCCTCAGTAGACACAGCAGTGTTTTCCCTTTCACTTCCCCAGTAGACACAGCAGTGTTTTCCCTTTCACTTCCTCAGTAAGCACAGTAGCTTTTCCCTTTCACTTCCTCAGTAAGCACAGTAGCTTTTCCCTTTCACTTCCTCAGTAAGCACAGTAGCTTTTCCCTTTCACTTCCTCAGTAAGCACAGTAGCTTTTCCCTTTCACTTCCTCAGTAAGCACAGTAGCGTTTCCCTTTCACTTCCTCAGTAAGCACAGTAGCTTTTCCCTTTCACTTCCTCAGTAAGCACAGTAGCTTTTCCCTTTCACTTCCTCAGTAAGCACAGTAGCTTTTCCCTTTCACTTCCTCAGTAAGCACAGTAGCTTTTCCCTTTCACTTCCTCAGTAAGCACAGTAGCTTTTCCCCCTTCACTTCCTCAGTAAGCACAGTAGCGTTTCCCTTTCACTTCCTCAGTAAGCACAGTAGCTTTTCCCTTTCACTTCCTCTGTAAGCACAGTAGCTTTTCCCTTTCACTTCCTCTGTAGACACAGCACCTTTTCCCTTTCACTTCCTCTGTAGACACAGCACCTTTTCCCTTTCACTTCCTCTGTAGACACAGCACCTTTTACCCTTCACTTCCTCTGTAGACACAGCACCTTTTACCCTTCACTTCCTCTGTAGACACAGCACCTTTTACCCTTCACTTCCTCTGTAGACACAGCACCTTTTACCCTTCACTTCCTCTGTAGACACAGCACCTTTTACCCTTCACTTCCTCTGTAGACACAGCACCTTTTACCCTTCACTTCCTCTGTAGACACAGCACCTTTTACCCTTCACTTCCTCTGTAGACACAGCACCTTTTACCCTTCACTTCCTCTGTAGACACAGCACCTTTTACCCTTCACTTCCTCTGTAGACACAGCACCTTTTACCCTTCACTTCCTCTGTAGACACAGCACCTTTTACCCTTCACTTCCTCTGTAGACACAGCACCTTTTACCCTTCACTTCCTCTGTAGACACAGCACCTTTTACCCTTCACTTCCTCTGTAGACACAGCACCTTTTACCCTTCACTTCCTCTGTAGACACAGCACCTTTTACCCTTCACTTCCTCTGTAGACACAGCACCTTTTACCCTTCACTTCCTCTGTAGACACAGCACCTTTTACCCTTCACTTCCTCTGTAGACACAGCACCTTTTACCCTTCACTTCCTCTGTAGACACAGCACCTTTTACCCTTCACTTCCTCTGTAGACACAGCACCTTTTACCCTTCACTTCCTCTGTAGACACAGCACCTTTTACCCTTCACTTCCTCTGTAGACACAGCACCTTTTACCCTTCACTTCCTCTGTAGACACAGCACCTTTTACCCTTCACTTCCTCTGTAGACACAGCACCTTTTACCCTTCACTTCCTCTGTAGACACAGCACCTTTTACCCTTCACTTCCTCTGTAGACACAGCACCTTTTACCCTTCACTTCCTCTGTAGACACAGCACCTTTTACCCTTCACTTCCTCTGTAGACACAGCACCTTTTACCCTTCACTTCCTCTGTAGACACAGCACCTTTCTCAGTTGACGTTCTAAGTAGACACAACAATATCCTACACACACTTCCCTAGTGTTCACAGCAGGACCACCTTCCTTAACAGGCAAGAACTGCCTCGTTTCAACATATGTGGTGACATATTATGACCTGTGTGTGAACTTTACAAACTGTCTTATTACATACAATCAAATGGTGTCTACAGCTGGAGTGCAGTTCTATTTCTGGCATGAAGATGTAGAAGACCTTTTTAATAGTTGGGCTCAGGACTTGCACCATCCTAATCCATAATAGCAAGTGCTGTCTGTCTGATAAACATGAACGCCATCTATCTGGGGTTGGTGGTTGACACCTTTTTACCTCGCGCTGCCCTGTTTCAGATCTGCTAGTAGTTATGTTATATTTTTGGTGTTTATCCCTTTTATGTTTTAGGAGACTTTTCAGTATGCCCTTTTCAAATGGGCAGAAGAGCTATATGCGTTAAGCCGCAATCAAGACTTGTTCAGTTGTTATGAACAAGCCCTCGAACTCTTTCCAAACGATGATGTTATCTGCAACAGTATGGGAGAACAGCTCTTCAGGTGAGATACCAGGGGAAATCATATCAATAACATACGTGAAAAGGCTTTTTGTTTCAGTGCCTGGAATATAAAATAATCTCCCTTCACATATATTTGGCAATCCGGCTGCAGGGAAACTGAATCTAGAACTGATCCAATAGTTTTCCTTGGGATTGTTTTAGGGCTGCAGCTATCGACTATTTTTGTAAACGAGTATTCTATCGATTAATGATAGAGTATTCTAATAACAAAAAAACTAATTGAAAGAACATTTTTTTTTATAAAAACTCATCGGCCCCCTAGTGCCACCATCTCCCCCTCCTAGCCATGTCCCCAGCGCCAGTACTTACCTCTCCTGTAGGGGCGCCGCTCCACAGCTTCTCCATCTTCTCCACGCGCTGCACTGTCGTCCTGACGTCACACAGCGTCGGGTCATAGTGCACGTATGCGCGCACTATGACCTGACGATGTGTAAGGATACAGTGCAGCGTGGTGCGGGCCGGCGGGTGACCATGGAGCGGTGAGTAAGAGCAAGCGCTTCACTCCCACTCTGTGGTCACATGACACAAATGAATCCTGGATGCAAAAAATTAGCATCAAGGATTTTTTTGGTGTCGAATTACTCCATTTAATTGAGTAATCATTTCAGCCCTAGATTGTTTATAATCATTCAGTGCATCACTTGTAACGCTGGACAGAAAAGCATAGATGCTGGGCTGGTGCACTATATAAGAAAAAACAATTTAGTGCAACAAGAAGACTGATGTATGTGCACCCAGCCTTAGAGCGTTGTCAACCGCACTATAATCTGTGGTCTGTGCAGATAACTATAGGCTGTTCTATATCTGCCGTAGATTGGGATTTCGAGATGAAGCAGCTGGTTATTTCTACAAGGCCGTGAAGCTGAACCCGAACTCGGCTGATGCCAAGGAAAATTTCTATCGTGTAGCGAACTGGCTTGTGGAGCGCTGGCATTTTGTAATGCTCAATGATGTCAAGAGGAATCGGATGTATCAGAAAGCTATTGAAAATGCAGTACAGGCTGGATGCAAAACTGTGGTAGATATTGGAACTGGTACTGGGATACTAAGGTAAGTCAAGAGCATGATAGTCAATTTACTGTCATCAATTATTTTGCACAAGACTTTTTTTGTACTGCCACATGTTTTTTGTTTTTGTCTTTTTTTTTTTTTTTAGCATGTTTGCAAAATGTGCGGGTGCCCCTCATGTTTATGCCTGTGAACTCTCCAAGACCATGTTTGACCTGGCCTGCGAGGTAGTGGCAGCCAATAACATGGAAGGCGAGATCAAGCTTCTACACATGAAGTCTCAAGATATTCGAGTCCCTGAACACATACCTGAAAAGTACGTAGGGAACACTTCATTTCTAACACTTCTTCATACGTTTTTCTGACCCGTTCCTTCAAGTTCAGTAGGCTTGGTGGAGGGTGATGGCAGCAAACACTGGCATAGCAGATAGACTACAATGGAGACGGGCATAGAACATCTTCTGAAATGCTGGAAGGGCTAAAGAAAATCTACCAAAATATGTACAAAACCAAGTAGATGTTTCCTGACTCTATCTGAAACCTCGTAAAGAGAATTTTCACCCACAGTATAAAAACCCTGTTAGAGAAGTAAATGAGAAGTGTAGTAGTTTTAGTTTTTTCTCCTACAGAGATTTAGCCCCTTTTCTGTATTGTGAAGCCCACAAAAATGACTAGTGCAGCCATGTTAGAAGATTATTAGCCATACTGAATTTGTGATAGTCTAACTGAAAATGACAACCAAAATTCCTGTAACAATGTGAAGCCTCCCCATAAGGCTAGCTTTAAGGAGCCGTAACACAGCTACATTTCCGGCTGCAGGGTCATCGTCGTGGAACAGACCCGTGAAGAAGTTTTTATTACACTAAGAACACATAGGAAGAGACTTATCATGAAGGGTCAGTTTTGCAGGAGTCTGTGATGCCGTAATTTGTGCCAATTCTTCAAACGTATGATGTTTGAATTTGGTGCATTTTTTTTTTTAAGTCTAACACTTTGGGATGTTACTCCACTTGCTCCCCCACCCCTTTACTGGAGGAAGATTACTTCAATTTTTAATCCTAGTTGATAAATCTGGTTTATATTAGCTCGATAGGCTAACCATGGCACTTTCCAAAACTGGAGTGAATGGCATAAAAATTCAAAATGTCACGTAGGTTTTGGGCATATAAGCCTAACAAAACTCTATTTTGCAACTTTTTGAAGCCAGAATTTTGGCCATGGTTTGTGAAGGGAGATATCTGAGGGTTCTTTTCCCCTATTCCTACTGTTCAGTGCAGAACAAGCAAACAACATTAAAGTATGAAATTACATATTATAAAAACCTGCCTTTTATACTACTTTCCATCACATTAATAAGTTTGTTGGACCCCTAAACCTCGTGCCCGTCTTGTAGAGTGATCTGCAGGGAATGGACAGGCAGACTTGTGCTTCCAGCTGTTTTTTAGGTACTATAGGAGTCCGTTTCCACCTATACAGAATGGGTGAAAACAGTAGTCCTAGGCTGGGGTGATGTCTATTACCATGGTGAAAGATGTACTCACGTCGGTAATTGTCTTCTGCCAGCATGGTTACCCCCTTACAAGTAGACCTCACTGCTGGGCCACTGGATAGCGCAGGTTTAACACCATTGTGATATTTTATCATTATATTTTTTTTGGGATGTTTATTTTTGCGCAGGGTTTCACTGGTTGTCACAGAGACAGTAGATGCCGGTTTGTTTGGTGAAGGTATTGTGGAAACTCTGATCCATGCCTGGAAAAACTTGCTTCTAGATCCTAAGGTGAGCAAAATAAATGACGACATATTGGTTTTCTTACATATGTTATCAAGCTCTATATATGAGTCAGTTTTCTTTCTCAGCCCAAAGATGCCAACTGTGATGGGTATGGACAGGTCATACCCTCAGGTGCTGTAGTGCATGGCATGATAGTGGAATGTCCACAGATACGCAGGCATCACAGGTAGGTGCGAATATGAGTTATTTCAAACATCTTTTTAAATTACATGTTGGTCAAATAACGTATTAAGTCTGTATAAGGTACCCCCTTTCACCAAGTTCAATGCCTATATAAAAGCATGAGGCTGCAGAATAAATAGAAATGTGCCCTGTTCCGTCAGGGACAGGTATTCTCTAAGGGCACACTGCTGTTGGCCGGTCATTCCGTGCGGTCCCCAATGCGGTCCCCAATGCGGATTCCGCAGATGGGTCCAGACCCATTCAACTTGAATGAGTCTGTGATCCGTCCGCACCGCAAAAAAATATAGAACAATTTTTTTTGCAGTGCGGAGGCATGGAGAGAAATCCCACGGAAGCACTCCGTAGTGCCTCCATTCCGCACTGACCTTCCGGATTGATGACCCATTCAAGAGAATGGGTCCGCATCCATGATACGGGGTGCACGCGGCTGGTGCCTGCATATTGCTGACCCGCTGTTTGCAGGCCTGCAATACAGGCATGGCCGGGCAATGGTCGTGTGCATAAGCCCTAAAGGCAATGCTCAGCAAATCCTATATGCAGTGCATGGAGGTTGTGTGGCTATGTACTAAGGAGCTGTGGACAAGCTGTGGACAAGACTCGTCACATGCATGAGTCCTTAGAAGTGGATTCAGCACTGCCCCTAATAGTTTATATCTCCTCCCACCAATCTAGTTGCATAGACACTCCCTTATCAGAAAGAGATGCATGGACATGGTCATGTGACCACAGTCCAAAATGGAAGATAGGAGCAATTTAGGTAAAAGAAATACATTACACAATTGCAGCTACCGTCATGAGTGATTATTTTTAAAGGATGTTGATGTGAACTAGAAAACCCTTTTAAACTGCAGACAACTCTCTAGAAAAGACATAAACATACTTGTACCGTCGAGAACGCTGTGCAGTCTGCCAGCAGCATGATATGTAGCAGTAGAATCTGAGCAGAAGGATATACAGTTTTACAGCATACCTCCCAACTTTGTAAACGAACAAAGAGGGACAGATTGTGTGGCGCGCGAGCAGCAAATTTCTTCCAAACTAGGCCACGCCTCTAACTCCGCCCAAAACATAACTATACACCTAATCCCACCCAGTCCCCTTAATGCCCCACATAGTAATTATTCCCCCTTCATGCCACTGCACAGTATTTATGCCCACATTGTGCGCCCTTCACAGAATTATGTCCAGTTATGTGCCCCAGTAATGTGCCCCTCACAGAATGTAAAAAAAAAATAAACACCACATACTTACTAGCAGCAGCAGGACATCGGCTGCTCTGGTCTGTGAAGGAGGCGGAGCAGAGGCTGGCGGCCAGCCCCACCCCCCCACACAGACCAGAGGTATGGAGAGCGAGCAGGAATGATGAAGCCGGCTCTCTGCTTCATTATGGCAACTGTCTCTGCTTCCTATGGACGCAGGGACAGCTGTCAGAAAGCGGGACATACCTCCTCCTTACTGGTCCCGCCAGATCCAGGATGGTTGGGAGGTATGTTATATAAATAAATTGCAGGTTATACTGAATCTGTTCCCACCAAAGTATATATCAATCTGCTAAGCACTGCATTTTCACTGTGTGCATTTTGCATCTATCAGCAGGGTTAACCCTATTAAACGGGACACACTGTCTACTCTGCTTTATCCTGCAGAATAAAACAATACCTGTCTTATGATTAGGGATGAGCGAACTTCTATTTTCAAGTTTGGCGTACAAGGTTCCGGTTATCTAAGAATCCCATTATGGTTTCCGCTACCACGGACCATACGTTATTGTCCGTGGTAGCGGAACCCATAACTGAATTCTCAGATAACCGGAACTTGAAAACAGAAGTTCGCTCATCCCTACTTATGATATTCTGTTGCACTGTTCTGGTGAAAATGAACATTTTATTAATATGCTAATCACGTCTTTAGAGCATAAGGACCTTCAGAGCATTAGATCTCCTTCTCCCTGGCAGCCACTCCTATTGAGTGACAGGGCGAGGCATCTTCTCTGGCCCTAGAATCTCATACCTGCTCTGTAGCTTACACTATTGGCGCATGCACAGTAGTCAACTGTACTGCTGGTGACGCCAGGCAGATGCACGGGGCATTAGCTGAAAGCTACAGCATAACGGAATAACGGGTATAGTTTTACTCAGCATTATGCAAGGTTTAATAGGGTTGATTCTGCTGACATGCTCATTTTTTATCTTTTAACACACATTATTTTGCCCAGGGTGTTTGTAAATGAAGTTGCCGGTGTGAACTTAAAAGAAGCTGTGCGGTTTTCCAGTCCTGTACATTGCAGTTTCAAATCTGGTGATGTAATTGAGCCGTATGCTACAGAAAAGATGAGCAGAGTACCTGGTGGTTATAAAGCCTTGAGCCAGCCCTTCCTGGCACTGACTGTAGACTTCAACAGCCTGCAGGTAAACAGCCAGATGTCCTTGTCCTTGATAAACTAGAGTTATGCTGTAATTTTCTAAGAGGTTTCTTTTCAAGAAAGTGCTAGTAACACACACTCCTCAGCTGTGAAATTGCAATACCAAAAAGGAAAAGTCATGGAACTATAGAACTCACTGGATCAATAAATATGTTAATGATATGCAAATAGAAACAATATTCTAACCTCTCTGTATTCAAAGTTGAGTGAGTGTCCTGAGCAGAAATACAAGCACTTACAAGCCATGGCTATCAATGAGGTTATTAATGGTTGTCTGAGGAATGTTCTGCCATTCTGAATGCACTTGGGCACCCAAATCAAGATCTGCTATTTGTCGGGCAATGATAATTCAATTAGGAATTATTAATTATGGTCATAAAAATAATTAACCGTGGAAAAAATTGAATGTATACAATTTGTCATAAATTATTGAAATCATGACCTGGTGAATTGTAGACAATCTAATCGATACAATTCACATCTGAGTCCGACCATTTCCTCAGATAATAAGTTATTTTGACGTCAGATGACGTTAATGATAAAGGTGTAGTTTTACATTATACAATAATACACAGGTATTATAAAAATATGCCGATTTATTGGTTACAAGATTATAAACATAAGTAAATAAGCACAATGATACATGCAAATGAATATATATATAATATAGTGTTGATATAAAGCGTTACAATCTTAACACTACATGTGAGTGGAAATAACTTGTCACATTATAACAAAGCTATTATTAGGTTATCAAAATAGGAACATAATTTATATACATTACTTCTGTTCAGAGGAAACCTTATGATATCAGGATGGGCATGTCTAATCCTAGACATCAATATAGAATGCTAAATACATTCTGCCCCCTCTAACCAATTACATATCACATGACTTCCAGAATGGGCAAATCCATTCAAGGATATAACTTAGAAGAGATCACTGTATCCTTCCGCCCCATCCTGGACTATTTTCACACATATAACTTTGTTAAGACAAATAACAGGGATCTAGGATCTTTTCTAGACCATATCTTAAATAGGAAGGACTTGAAACAAGTCTTTCCTGTGGGAATCCATCACTTAGCTTGGCGAAGAATATTACTATCAATACAGTATATAGGCAATCCTTTAATGCTCTGATAAATTATGAGTCTTGATTCTTCTGCAGGTAGAATGAAGCCTCACAATATCCTAAGACTACATCTCAATATGGAGATGATCAATTTATTAATTTATTCGCCAATCTAGATGGTATAATTTCACCCACACTATCTAATTAGTCTTAATAAAATGAAATATCATTCTTTGTCTCTCTTAACAAGTCATAGTAGGAATCTCACTTCTGCTCCTAGGAAAGCTGGGTGGTTCATCATTGCATGGCTTTCTTTTTCTTTTCACCCTGAAACTATTTTCCCAGACTTAGTGGAACCATCATGAGTTTCATAGACTCGTGAATTTATGGGTTTGATAACAAATACAATGGGCCTTACACTCGCACTGTGGGTTAGTATATTCTAACTGTCCAAACGACTGATTCATTAGGTTAGAATAATATCAGTCCCTCTGAGTAAATCCCATTAGCAGAAAACCAACGTAAATGTTTTCCATATATCCTAAGAATACATTTTCTTTTAGTGGGATACACATGGCATCAAGTATATTATATAAAATTATAATATATAATTTATCAATTCGTTTATGCTAAAACTAAATAAATCCACTATATGAATACAAACGTTATACTTTCGATTATATGAATAAACATACACACCACATGTCTCTCATGAAACAGTGCTACCTCCCTCATAGCACTGTAATGAGATCTAAGAATACACTTTAGGAACGTGTGGCCTTTCCATAAGCTCACACAAAATGGTGGACATATCACAAAATGGCAGATGCCACACTATTAACCTAGCAATTCATGTTTGATTCATTTCGGGCCTATAATTATCCCGACATATTTGCAAAAGAAGCTGTAATTGATGACCAAGATGTGCTCAATGGGAGGGAAGTCCAGAACAGTGCAGGCCATGGTAGCATGTTTAGGCCACGCAGGCTGCCCACAGTAGCATGAGCAACATCTGGCCTGGCATTTGTCCTGTTGAAAAACAGCTCCTGGGACACTGGCTCCATGAACATTGAGCATTTAGTGTACATTATGCCACCCCACATCATAATCCCAGAAGTAGAACCGGTGCGACGTTCTCTTGTGAATTCCTCTTCATGGCGTTGCCCCCGTGACCAATTCCCGGCTATCATTGCATCTGAGACCAAAGCGGATAGACCTCCATTGTCGCCTTGCTGTGGACCACTATAGCCTTTGAGAGTCGTGATGTGAGGTCAGTGGAACAACTGTATTTGAACGCCTGGCTTGTAGACTAATGTTGTACAATGCTTTCCCTAGGCTTGGGATGTGACGTCCAACTTCACTTGCAGTACAAAATGGATCACTTTTTCTAATCAGATGATCCGTCCATTTTGAAGTTTGCCTCTCCACCTCTTGCAGTCGTTCCAGTTCGTTGTTGTTCTACCAACCACTGGGACACGCAGAGTTGAACAGTGCTGACATCTTGGCCTAGGTGCGTCTTTCTGCCCGAGTGATAAACCAAGGTCTCTCAGTTCAAGGATTCTGTCCCTTAGGCGTGTTGCACACGACCGTATGCCCTCCGAGATATACGGTCCGTGAGCGGGCCATGTCCTAGAGCGGCATTGATGCTTTGCATGGGAGTACACAGCATCAAAGATTACAATGATACTGTGCACGTCGGGCCGCCCACGGAACTATTATCCCGCACTCATAAGATCATATGAATGCGGGACAATAGCCCCACGGGCAGCCCGACGTACACATAATTATTGTAATCTATGATGCTGTGTTCCTCCGTGCGCACGATCAATGCCGCTCCGGGACATATGGCCCGCTCGCGGACCGTGTGTCTCGGAGGGCATACGGTCGTGTGCAACAGGCCTTAGTTTGAGACAAGTGGTGATTTTTTTCCTTCAACCATGAAGCGAGATGTATCTGCCCCCACAACTGGACAGGAAGCCCCAGAGCAATCAAAAAGGGAACACCCACTTCCTCCCTCAGTGTGGTTTCCTGTCCTCCGGACAGAGAAGCCTGGAGCATGCAGCCTCCAAGGCTGTGAAACAAGGAACACCTTATGAACTTGGGTTATACAGTAAATATTTGTGTTGTGTGGTTTGTATAAATCTGTTTGGTGCCTTTAGCATGATTGATAGGTTTGAATATTTGTCGGGCTTCAGGGCCTGGTTGACTGCCTCTTGGCTTTTGGGGGGAGACCTGATAGCTTTAGGGCCTGGTTGGTTGCTTATTGGCTTCTGGCTGAATGCCTTTTGATCTTATGTTGGTTTCATTGAATTCCGATGCCCTGTGCATGCTTAGCTGTATACCTGTGTGGCTATGCCTGTCTGGCTGAACATTTTTGCATCTATACCTGCTTTGTTGAAAGCCTGGTCTGCTGAGCGCCTGTGCATCTATGCCTGGTTGGTTGAACACTTGTGTGTCCATGCTGGGTCAGCTGACAGCCTTTGGGTCCGTGCCTATAAAATGATGGCTGCCTGGGAGCCTGGGCCTTTCTGGTTCACTGCCTTGAGCCTGTGGTAATTAAAAAAATAAATAAAAAGGCAGTGTTTGTGGCAGGGTGACTATTTTCATGGCCTCATGTTCCTATGGAGCTGATTGCTTTCATGTTATGCTTGCCTGGGATGACTGCTCCTACAGCTTTGCATTGTAGCTGGCTTCTTCTGCTGCTGGGCTTATCTACTGCAGCTGTTTGTTCAGCTGCTTACTTTGCATGGGCCGTGTCTGCATGGTTGGCGGCTTCTGCGGCTCTGTCTGCATGGTTGGCGGCTTTGGTCACCATGTCTGTGTGGCTGGCGCCTCGTGCTGCCGTGTCTTGATAACTGACGTTCTTGAAACAGTATCTGGATGACTGTACCTGGCTCTGAGCGGGTGTCTGTGATCAGCTGTGCTATGCAACAGTGTCTTGGTGGCGGTCTACTTTGATGGCTATGCCTGTATGGTGAACTGGTTCTGTGGCTATGCCTGATTGACAGTTTGTAGTTTTAATTATCTGCAATAAGCATAGTACACCAACGAAGCCCTATAATGTTCCTAGTGGAAAATGAGAAGATGGGCTGGACCAGATGGTTTAGAGCCCTATAAATCTCCTAGTTGGGAGTGAAGATATAGGCTGGACCATATTGTTTGGACAGCCTACAGGACTTATGGGGTACCAACAAAGCCCTATATGGCTCCTGGTTGGGAGTAAGAAGATGGGCTGGTCCATTTAGTCTGGATGGCCTACAGGAGATATGGCTCACCAGCAAAACCCTATAAATACTTGCCACCGATCTAGAACTTCCCAGGGAGTCCCTGGAGGGTCGGCGGTTGTCTGCTGGGGTCCTTCGTGCTGTAGTTTCCGGCACTGCGGACCCTAGGAGGTCTGAAGGGTCCAGGGGGCTCTTTGAACCTCTTGCAGCAGATCCGTGAGCTCCTCTAGATAAGGGATTGATGCCACGGTAGGGTTCCATCATGGATGCCAGATGGCGAGAAAATCTCCAGTGGATCTTGGATCACTTGGTCCACTATGCGCTCCCTGAAGATTCAACAGTGCAGGTGGCGTGCCTTGGAAGGGCCTCTCCTGGGGAACTTTTGGTGAGGCAGGAAGAAACATCTGTCTCGGAATATAATCTGCACCAAAGGAATCGGTGTTCAGCAATCCTCTTCCATTTAATAATTCTGCATCAAGATAAGTACTTCTCTAAGATGTTTTGTTAAATCTGTTATGATTTATGTTAACACTTGATGAAAAGCCCATAAAACATTTATTTTATAAGATTATCCTGGGTTTAAGGTATAATTTTGAAATTCCTAGGTTAGGATGTTTTATTATTCCCACTTTTTTTTATTTTGGACCTCTTGTTAGCTTTCGGGGTCTTCATAGTTTAAGATTACTTTTCAATCATGTCCCTCCCAAGGGGTGTTTTTTATCTCTGGTATTCGATCTCTCTATGGTGCTGTCATGGGTGAAGGGAAAAATGATAATTACACTTACCGGTAATTGGATTTTCCAGAACCCATGACCGCACCGCTCTAATTCCCTCCATGGTGCTTATGGTTGATGAAAATTGTTTCGGTATTTCAAATAAAAAGGAAGAATGAGGTTTATAGGAATTCTATTTTGTACGGCTCCTACTGATCTACTCTGGAATCAACATTGAGGAAGGAAGTGGGTGTTCCCTTTTTGATTGCTCTGGGGCTTCTTGTCCAGTTGTTAGGGCGGATCCATCTCTCTTTATAGTGCGGTCATGGGTTCTGGAAAATCCAATTACCGGTAAGTGTAATTATCACTTTTGAGGTTTCATGTGGCTAAAAATTTTTTACTTTAAATCTGGCTTTTATGCCCCTCTTACATGCCAGATATTGGAGCTAGGTGCTTGAAAATTTGATCATCTGCAGATCTTAGCAACACTTGCTACTTACTCAATTTGCATGTTCTTAAAGGGACTCTGTCACCACTTTCTAACCCCCCCTTTTCAAAGTATTGTTATCTGCATGGCGCCCCTGTGATTATAAATGTGTTGTTAGAAGTTAAATTCGCCGTCTCCTTTTGATAAAAAGAGCTTTTATCTAACCTGTCAATCTTCTTGATAAGGTGCCCAGGGCGTTTCTTTTCGTCTCAATCTGCCGCCCGCCGCCGCCACCGTTGGTGCCCAGCTCCTCCCCTCATGCTTTCAGCGCCGCCTGAATGTAATCAAATACGCCTCCGGCTCTCTCTGTGCCCCCTCCTCCTTTTCAAAGATCCCGCGCGTGCGCACAGGGCTGTGCCTGATGCGCCCGTGCGGACATTTACAATCAGCCTCATTGAGCGAAGTGCGCATGCGCGCACTTCGCTCAACCTCCTCATCAGACGAGCACTGCAGCCCTCCTCCTTGAAAAGGAGGAGGGGGCACAGAGAGAGCCGGAGGCGTATTTGATTACATTCAGGCGGCGCTGAAAGCATGAGGGGAGGAGCTGGGCACCAACGGTGGCGGCGGCGGGCGGCAGATTGAGACGAAAAGAAACGCCCTGGGCACCTTATCAAGAAGATTGACAGGTTAGATAAAAGCTCTTTTTATCAAAAGGAGACGGCGAATTTAACTTCTAACAACACATTTATAATCACAGGGGCGCCATGCAGATAACAATACTTTGAAAAGGGGGGGTTAGAAAGTGGTGACAGAGTCCCTTTAAGACGTCTCCTTCTTGGTGTTGCAATTTCAATGTTGAGTTTAGATCATATCATTTATTTTTTTGATACAATATTTCTTTCTGTTCAACTCCATAAGCATTGTTATTATCATAGATGGGGGAAAAAACTGTCAAAGACTGGTGGGTAGGAAAAGCTTCTAGTCTTGAATAAGCTGGGCTTACTGCTAAGTGAATTTAACCAATATATCTAAATTCTGCCAACATCATCTTGGTTTTTAATGCTAGGATTTGGAAAGCATTGCCTCTGGAAAGTCCTGCAGGATCTCTGTTCTGGTCCAGGAACAAGGACGACTTGACTGTTTTATAACTTGGTTTGTCTTGCATCTGGATAATGAACACAATCTGTCAACGGGGCCTAGTGAAGAGACGTGCTGGGAACAAGCTGTGTTTCCTATCCAAAATATTCCTGGTAAATGACTAATATCTTATTTCTAATAACAACCCACCTTGCATTGGTTGAAAAGTTGACATTTGGACAGGAAATAGTTAACCACACTACCTTTACCAATTGCAGACTGAAGCTCCTCATACATGAGGAGGGGAAAGGAGGGTCAGATATGTTGGACTTTAACCACCTCCAGACCGGGCCTTTTACCCCCTTCTTGACCAGGCCTAATTTTGCAAATCTGACATGTCACTTTATGTGGTAACAGCTTTGAACACTTTTATTTATCCAAGCCATTCTGAGATCGTTTTCTCGTGACACATTGTACTTCATGTGGGGCTTACATGATAGAACCAACCCATAAATGACTCCATTTTAGAAATTACACCCCTTAAACTATTCAAAACTGGTTTTAGAAATGTTGTTAACCTTTTTGGTATTCCACAGGAATTAAAGCAAAATAGAGGTGAAATTCCAAAATATCACTTTTTCTTGAAGATTTTCCATTTTAATAATTTTTTTCCTGGAACACATCAAGGGTTAACAACGAAACAAACCTCAATATTTATTACCTTGATTCTGCAGTTTGCATAAACACCCCATATGTGGTCGTATACCGCTGTTTGGGCACATTTTGAAGAGGCCCTGAGGTAACCCCACAGTGAAAACCCCCCAAAAGTGACCACATTTTGTAAACTACACCACCCAAGGAATCTTTAAGGGGTGTAGCGAGCACTTCACTCAACCTCTGTTACATAGAATTTTTAATACTTGGGTGTGAAAATGAAAAATTACTATTTTTTTTTTGTGATATTTTTGTAGAGCCAATTGTTACGGACGCGACAATACCAAATATGTCTTTTTTTTTTTTTTTTACATTTTACACAATAAGAACATTTTTAGAAAAAAAAATCTATGGCTATGGTCTTGTATGGGGGCTCATTTTTTGCAGGATGATTATTGCTACCATTTTTGGGGTACATACGACTTTTTGATTTAACATTGTTTTTTTGGAGGTGAGCTCATTGGCACAATGTTTGTTTATTTTTTAACGGCGTTCACCTGATGTGGTAGATCATATGATATTATTATAGAGCCGGTCGTTGCGGACGCAGTGATACCAAATATGTCTATTATTTTATTAATTTTTCTTCTATTTTTTAAAATTTGGGGGGGGGGGTACCTGCACAGTCTGAAAATGCCAGCATTGATTGGATAGATTGAGACTGTGCAGGTACACCTCCCCCCAACTTGTTACCTCCCCTCTGTACCCTTACTGAAGGCTAATGGCAATTAATTCATAACTTCTAGTAGAAATAATACAGGAATGAGACAACATAGAGCCTTAAGAATAGAGGCTCCAGAATTATTACATGGGGACACTCTCCCAATAGCATTTTACATTAAAGAGGTTATCCGGGAATTTTATATTGATGGCCTATCTTCAGGATAGGTCATCAGTATCAGATCGGCGGAGGTCTGACTTCTGGAAGCCCCTGCCGATCAGCTGTTTTGAAGAGACTGGCGCTCCATGAGCACAGGTCACATGGCCTAGGCTCAGTCCTATTGAAGTCAATGGGTCTGAGCTGCAGTACCAAGCACAGCCACTATACAATGTACGGCGATGTGCTTATGAGTTGTGAAGAGCTCCAGTGAGCGCAATGGCCTCTTCAAACAGCTGATCAGCGGGGTGCTGGAAGTCAGTATAAAGCTAGTGAATAAGCCCTTTTGAGTGTATATTGTCAGTATGTATGTAATATATATGTTCTGCAATCTGTATAACATGTTGAGTGATTTAGATGGCATGAAAGATTCTGACATGGATTATTTTTGTTTTTCTCCACAGAAGATGGTTGTATGGTCATCCGTGGGGATACAGTCGTACTGGATGTACACTGTCCTGACTGTTATTTAAGATTAGAGCTAGTCACGGTTATTAGAGCTGGGGTAGTGGACATTGGTATGTCAGTAGAGCACGAGGTGGACTTGTGCGATGCTTTGGCCAGTCTTCACACAACCCATCAGAAGGGCAGGGAGGAGGACTTGTGCATTCTGGAGCCGAGTGAGATAGCCTTGCTTAACAATGTTATTTACCACGAGAGCTTTAAGAATGCTATATGTAAAGTCATATCTTCCCTGGGACCTGGAGAGAATGGTACATTGAGGAATGAGAATGATGTAACGACTCATGAAGGACGTTTTTCCGACCCGCTGTATATACTGGATGTGTCTGAGGGATTTTCAGTTTTACCCGTAATTGCTGCACAGCTTGGGAATGTTAAAGCTTACAGCTCAGTTGAGGAGAAGCAGCACTGCGTTGCCCTAGAAAGGTTATCAGAAAGGAACGGCATCTCCAAAGAGAGTCTGGAATTTTGGCTGAACAAGCTGGAAGCCAGCGATGATGTTTTACAGAGGCCCCAGTCTGACAAGTTGTGGAGCATCATTATTCTAGATGTGATTGAGCCTTGTGGGCTGATCAGGCAAGAGGTGATGGAGAAATGTGCCATAGCAAGGTAAGTGAGCTACCACTGCAGTGTTTGATGCCATCTTCAACAGGTTTTGGAACGTAATTAATCAACCACGCAATACTTTATTACACTTGAGCAGGTGGTATTTAAAGGGGTTTTCCGGGGCTTTTATAGTGATGACCTATCTTTCGAACCTCCAGGACCCCTGCCAATCAGCTGCTTGAGAAGGCTTCTCTCTGCTTTTCCTAGGCCGAGTGACAACATGTTCATCCACGACTGTATCCAGATGTGGTCCGTGTGTTGTCTGCATATTTTTGCAGACCTATTGACTTCATTGGGTCCTCAGTCTCCATATTGTGTTTTTTTGCGGAACAGACATTCGTATGCAGAAAGCACACAGATTTTCCGTATGCTTTACAAATGCGTATGCCCATTTCTCAGAAAGCTAGTCCTGTAATTGGCTGCAAAATGTGGACCACGGACCCATTGAAGTCAATGGGTCTGCAAAAAATGCGGATGCAACACGGACCGCAAAATACATAGTCATGTGCATGAGACCTAAATGGAACTTTATTGCAGAAACCATGTGATGAGTGTTTTAAAGGCTGATTCACTTCCTCATGGTACTAAATCATGCTCATCACAGAAATCTTGAGGGAACTTCAGTGGGGACTGTCATTCACCAGTTTAATATAGATGTGTGAAAGAGGCATGGCTTCTGTTATAAAGAAAAGCCACAATGCTAGTGTGAACATAGCTTTAGGCTACTTTCACACTCGTGTTTTGGCTTTCCGTTTGTGAGATCCGTTCAGGGCTCTCACAAGCGGTCCAAAACGGATCAGTTTTGCCCTAATGCATTCTGAATGAAAAAGGATCCGCTCAGAATGCATCAGTTTGACTCCGTTCAGTCACCATTCCGCTCTGGAGGCGGACACCAAAACGTTGCCTGCAGCGTTTGGCTCAGTTTCGTCAAGTGGACAGCAAAATGGATCTGTCCTGGCACACAATTTAAGTCAATGGGGACTGATCCGTTTTCTCTGGCACAATAGAAAACGGATCCGTCTCCCATTGACTTTCAAGGGAGTTCATGATGGATCCGTTTTGGCTATGTTACAGATAATACAAACGCATCCGTTCATGATGGATGCATGCGGTTGTATTATTGTAACGGATCCGTTTTTGCAGATCCATGATGGATCCGCCCAAAACGCGAGTGTGAAAGTAGCCTTAGCTTGTCAGTGAATGGAAGCATTTTTCTTTAGATCCAAAAGCTGAAAATCTATTTGGACCCAATATGTCTGTTGGCTACGTCCAAAGCATCTCTCAATGTTTTGCTATAGAGTGGTTAAGCTAAATTAACTTAAAACTGGAAACCCCTTTTAAGTGGCTAGTGGAATTGGCCATATATACAGTACAGACCAAAAGTTTGGACACACCTTCTCATTCAAAGAGTTTTTTCTTTATTTTCATGACTGAAAATTGTAGATTCACACTGAAGGCATCAAAACTATGAATTAACACATGTGGAATTATATACAACAAACAAGTGTGAAACAACAGAAAATATGTCATATTCTAGGTTCTTCAAAGTAGCCACCTTTTGCTTGGATTACTGCTTTGCACACTCTTGGCATTCTCTTGATGAGCTTCAAGAGGTAGTCACCTGAAATGGTCTTCCAACAGTCTTGAAAGAGTTCCCAGAGATGCTTAGCACTTGTTGGCCCTTTTGCCTTCACTCTGCGGTCCAGCTCACCCCAAACCATCTCGATTGGGTTCAGGTCCGGTGACTGTGGAGGCCAGGTCATCTGGCGCAGCACCCCATCACTCTCCTTCATGGTCAAATAGCCCTTACTTTCAAAGTTTTCCCAATTTTTCAGCTGACTGACTGACCTTCATTTCTTAAAGTAATGATGGCCACTCATTTTTATTTACTTAGCTGCTTTTTTCTTGCCATAATACAAATTCTAACAGTCTATTCAGTAGGACTATCAGCTGTGTATCTACCTGACTTCTCCTCAACGCCACTGATGGTCCCAACCCCATTTATAAGGCAAGAAATCCCACTTATTAAACCTGACAGGGCACACCTGTGAAGTGAAAAACATTTCAGGGGACTACCTCTTGAAGCTCATCAAGAGAATGCCAAGAGTGTGCAAAGCAGTAATCAAAGCAAAAAGGTGGCTACTTTGAAGAACCTAGAATATGACATATTTTCAGTTGTTTCACACTTGTTTGTTATATATATATATATAATTCCACATGTGTTAATTCATAGTTTTGATGCCTTCATAGTCATGAAAATAAAGAAAACTCTTTGAATGAGAAGGTGTGTCCAAACTTTTGGTCTGTACTGTATATCACATCTGCATTGTATGTTTTTACAGTGGAGTACTTTCTGCATGTGGGTTAACCTCCTTCTTTGGTGCACTTGTTTCTAACACGTATTCATTTTGCTGGTTTTAGGTGCTTACTTCAGTCTGGAGGAAAGATCTTCCCTCAGTATGTGGTCATCCATGGCATGCTGGTAGAATCCAACACTTTAATGCAGGAGAGTTCGGTTCAAGGCACAGAACCCACCCTAGGCTTTAACATAGCACCTTCGATCAATCAGTTCAAGGTGAGCGAAAACACAGTCAAACTACTAATCAGATTTGAAATGCGCTCTATACTTGCTCTATGGCACCTGATCTTCTGTTCCTCAAGACAATCACAAAATCTTAGTAGTGTCTTGTTCCAGTAACTAGGAGTCCAGATCTGTATACAGTTCAGTGCAGATAAAACTGTTTTAACATTTTGTTAAAGGGGTATTCTGGTTGCTATAGGAATGGATAGGGGATAACCTGTAGTAACTAACTGATCAGTGTGTGTCTGACAAATCGGGTTTTGAACCCCTGAACTAATGGAGTGGCAAGTGCTCCATGACACTCCATTAATTCTCTGTGGGACTGGCAGATGGCTGACTTCAGCACTCGCTTATCTGTCGCAGTGCCACTGAGAATAAATGGAGCGGCAGGTCGCACACTCAATCAATCCACCGCTTCATTAGGACAGGGGTACGGTATCCCAATTCTCAGGATCAGTGGAGGTCCCAGCAGTTTACCTCCACCAATCAGTTAGTTATCCCATATGTAGTAGATGGGGGATAACTTGTAGTTACGAAATGCCTCTTTAAATAATTATCTGGGATAAAAGAGGATCAATGGCTGATGTTAAAAATATGGAACAGAAACCCTTGATTTCTGAACATTGCCGAAATTCTGAACATGATTGTTCCTGCTACTTCCATCAGTCAGGATGTGCAGCTTAAATAGCAGTTCTCTAATAGTTTTACTAAATTACTTATACATGGAGGTATTTAGATAATGCAGATCAATAACAATTATATTGGGGAATTGCATAAAGAATAATTCCCTAATTACATGAGTGTTTCAAAAATAGGACTGCAAGACGGCAGGGAATTCACTTTCTATGCATTTGACCCCGAGTCTATTGATGGCGGCCTGAATTCATGCTATTATGTTACTTCAGAAAATTGCAGAATTGTTCTTAATCTTCCTGAATAACGGTTTCAGGTGCCTGTCAATGTCTTCCTATAACGGTTTAATCTTCCTATAACGGTTTCAGGTGCCTGTCCATGTCTTCCTGAATCTCTCTACTCTGCCTTCCACCCGTTTGAGTGATCCAGTAGAGCTGCTTAGACTGGATTTAATGAATCCGTATTCAAACCAATTTAGCTTGGTTACTGAAGTAAAGGTAATGAAGACTGTGAAACATTTATATAATTTTTTTTAACCTACTGTATGTACAAAAGTTTCCTATCCTTGATGTTTAATCCTGTTAGACTTAGGTCTAAAACTAGGAGCAGATTGTAACACTGTCATGTGGTCATGTCCCTCACAGTAATACATTCTGTATGTGAGGTCTGTGTGTCCAGAATGCTGCTGTCTTCACTAGCTATCTTGTTTTAGCACTGCTGTATTTCCAGTACTGCTTTCCACTTCTGTAGGGCATGAGGGTCTTCACTCACTTGTTCAGACAGTTACTGATGCTGAGAAGGGGGGGGGGGTTCCTCTCCCTATTCAGAGTTTGCCATAGGAGCTCTCCTTTCTCTCTATACTCAGTCATAACCTATGTGATTTTACCCCCTGCTAAGTGTATGGTGTGTGCTTTGCTCTGTCAGATCTTTGTCAGAACATCAGAATAGACCGCTATGTGAAGGATTTACAAAGACTTCACAACTGCACAATAGTAGGAAATTTCTAGTGAAGACTGCTCAGAAAGTTGTATCATTTATTGTGAAGCAAGTGAACAATAAAAAAAAAAAATCAATGCAAAGGTGTCCATAGCTTTCCCCATTCACAAGTGTCATTTTATAAGAAAAAGCAGTCTCTCGCTCCGTAGGACTTTTCTCAGCAGCAGGACCCCTTGTTATCAGCTTACTGTTAGGGGACCTTCTGACAAGAAGTGATTGTCTGTGGTGGAAATCCTCTTTAAGCCTCCTCAAATTGTGTGCACTGCTCTAGAATAGATGTAATGATGCGATCCTGCCTACGATATGCCATCATGGCTGAGCAGCCTGACAGGAAAACATGTAGTATATGTAATTGCCAGAACATAGTGTGTAGTGAGGCCCTCTCACTCCTCTAGGCAGCTCTGCAAGTGGAGGCAACCAGTCCTGCTCACATTCTAGGACAGGTTGCTGGCAGCCATTTTAAATAATTCCTGGTGAACTCCTTTTAACATGATTTTCTTTTGCCTTTTTTATATTTTTCAGTTATTTGGTGTAACTACTTAGCACAATAATGAACTTTTTGTCCAGCATCTGGTAAATTCAGCTGTTCAGCTACAAAAATACTGTGCAGGCAACATACAAAGTCATGTCTGACACAGTCTGTTTGCTAGGGATACACAGCATAGCCACTCCATTCTTTTCAATGGGAATATTGGACAGCACATCCCTGTAAAGCAGTCTAACCTCAGGTCAAGGAAGGGACAAGGATGTTTGTCCATACTTTTCCCTTTCCATGTGCACAATATTTTGTAAGAACCTAGAGAACATCTTTACCATCTTCACATTTTTATTATGTTTTTCTGGCATTTTAATTTCCTTTTTTCTTTAAGTCATTCACTGTGTAGGATAAATATTTTCAGGTGCAGCAATACCAAAATGTGTTTTAATAATACATTTTATTTCCCTAAGTTTTAGAGAAATATAAGAAAATATTCCTCAGACCTCAGCTTAGACCCCCAGCTCAGACCTCCAATCAGATGTCAGATCACACCCCCATACAGATATCAGATCAGACACCTCTCCTCCTGTTCTGGCCTCTGCCGCTCCTGTGATCCAACATCGTACAGCATGATGTCACAGAGCACGCCTATGTCGTCATGCTGTGCACAGAGCACAGCATTCAGTGCCTGCAGAAGACGACCAGGGAGCACTGCATTCACTGCTCTCTGCTCCTACTGTACTAATGAGCGCGTCTATACTGGAAATGCTCATTAGTATTTGCCCTATAAGATGCACTGACATTTTCCCCCCACTTTGGAGGGGAGGGAGGGCGAAAAATACAATAATTTTGTATTATCACCACTGTGATTATTTTGTTCCTTCTCATATTATTAAAAATTGTCTTTCAAGTCAAATATCCAGAAGGCAAGCTGATAAAGTGATTGTCATGGATATAACCTGAACACATTTGCTGTGTTTTCCTCTAGGTAAGAATCTGTAAATCGGGACAGGTGACTGCTATTCCATTCTGGTATCGCCTTTACCTTGATGAAGATATTTATTTAGACACATCTAGTGACATGTCACATTGGAAACAAGCAGCTTTTTTATTAGAAGAGCCGCTCAGAGTGGACGAAGGGCAAGAACTCCTACTTGAAGTACATTTCCAGAACAGCAATGTTAGTATGACTTTAAGACGACCTCCATAGTAACTTCCGCAGAACAACATACAGTAGTTGCAGAGTTGAATTGTATATTACAGTGAGTATCTGTAATAAAGCATATATGCTTCCTATTTTTTTTTCTTGGTTATATAGCAAATTGTATAGTATTTTATCTATACTACTCAATAAAAGGTGAAAAATAAATGTTGCACGTTGAACATTATTTCGGGTAAACAGTCACCATGTGAATACTAGCAGATTATGGATTTTCCAGTGTATCTGCTGGATTTCTGCTGCAGGAAAATCCAGATGTGGAATTCATGCCATAAATGCATTATGGTGGAATCCACATTGAAAACTCGCAACATAAATGACATGCTGCAGATTTAAAGGGTAACTCATGTTTTCATCAAAAAAATAAATTTTAGCATATGTTACTGCTGCTGCAGCATTATGCATAAAGCTATCTTTAGTTTCTTCACATACCACTGTTTTCCTTAAGTTTTTCCCTTAGTCATGGCTGTTTTAACCTCTACAATATGAGGATCTTCTCAAGATGTCTCCTCTGCCAATTCTATGAGGCCAAAACTGCCTTCCCTCACTTCACATACACATTTCCTGACAGCCAATCAGATTGGATTACTGAGAGACCCGCCTCTTCACTCTGAAGCCTAATGCAGGCATGTCGTTTGGAGGACCGCCTCTCTGTCTTCTGTTTACACTAAAGGAAAGACAGAAAACACATAGCAACAGTCTTTTAAGGGAACAGTGGAAAGGGACAGGGGACATTAATGAAAGCTGATATTATAAGGTAATTACAAATCTTTTGGCAATCATTGACAGACTAAGGTCTCATGCACACGCCCATTGCCCGGCCTTGGCCGTATTGCGGCCCCCAAACAGCGGGTCCGCAATCCGGAGCTGCTTAATGCTTATATGGTAACATAGTACATAAGGCCGAAAAAAGACATTTGTCCATCCAGTTCGGCCTGTCATTCTGCAAGTTGATCCGGAGGAAGGCAAAAAAAAATCTGTGGTAGAAGCCAATTTTCCACACTTTAGGGGAATAAAAAATTCCTTCCCGACTCCAATCAGGCAATCAGAATAACTCCCTGGATCAACGACCCCTCTCTAGTAGTTATAGCCTGTAATATTATTACACTTCGGAAATACAACCAGGCCCCTCTTGAATTCCTTTATTGTACTCACCATCACCACCTCCTCAGGCAGAGAGTTCCATAGTCTCACTGCTCTTACCGTAAAGAATCCTCTTCTATGTTTGTGTACAAACCTTCTTTCCTCCAGACGTAGAGGATGTCCCCTCGTCACAGTCCTGGGGATAAATAGATGATGGGAGAGATCTCTGTACTGACCCCTGATCTATTTATACATAGTAATTAGATCTCCCCTCAGTCGTCTTTTTTTCTAAGTGAATAACCCTAATTTTGATAATCTTTCAGGGTACTGTAGTTGCCCCATTCCAGTTATTACTTTAGTTGCCCTCCTCTGGACCCTCTTCAGCTCTGCTATGTCTGCCTCGTTTACAGGAGCCCAGAACTGTACACAGTACTCCATGTGTGGTCTAGCGATTTGTTAAAGTGGTAGGGCTATGTTCTTATCACGGGCATCTATGCCCCTTTTGATGCAACCCATTATCTTATTGGCCTTGGCAGCAGCTGCCTGACACTGGTTTCACAGCTTAGTTTGCGGTTTATTAAAATTCCTAGATCCTTTTCCATGTCAGTGTTACCCAGTGTTTTAACCATTTAGTATGTTCGGGTGACTTGCATTATCTCCTTCCCCATGTGCATAACTTTACATTGTCAGTGTTAAACCTCATCTGCCACTTCTCTGCCCAAGCCTCCAATCTATCCAGATCCCTCTGTAGTAGTATACTGTCCTCTTCAGTGTTAATTACTTTACACAGTTTAGTGTCATCTGCGAAAATGGATATTTTACTATGCAAGCCTTCTACGAGATCATTAATAAATATATTGGAGAGAATAGGGCCCAATACTGACCCCTGAGGTACCCCACTAGTGACAGTGACCCAATCTGAGTGTGCACCATTAATAACCACCCTCTGTTTTTCTATCCCCCAGCCAGATACTTACCCCACATACAGTATTTCTCCCAGTCCGAGCATTCTCATTTTATATACTAACCTTTTATTTGGTGTTTCTGTCCATGGCGCCGCACCACAAAAAAATAGAACATGTTGAATGGGTCTCGATCCGTCCCGGCTGCCACACTGACGTTGCCCGTGCATTGGGGACCGCAAGTTGCAGTCCCCAATGCACGCAACAGCCGTGTGCATGAGGCCTAACTCTGGTATACATGCCTAGCTCTAATAAACCTAGCAAATAAAAATTCTGAACAAAAACTGCACCAAAGTTCAAGTTATGTGCAGATTCCATTGTGAAAATCCACAGTAGCTGCCCGGTGGGGCGGCAGCACCTGTAATCCGCAGTCTTTGGCCTCATGCACACGATCGTTGTGTGCATCTGTGTCCGTTGTTCCGTTTCCGTGATTTTCTGCGGACCCATTGACTTTCAATGGGTCCGTTGAAAACTTGGAAATTGCAACCGTTTTTCTTCTGCATCCGTGTTTCCTGTCCGTCAAAAAAATATGACCTGTCCTATTTTTTTTGACGGACAACGTTCACGGATCCATTCAAGTTAATGGATCCGTGAAAAAACACTGATGCACACAAGATTGTCATCCGCGTCCGTAGGCTACTTTCACACAGACGGATCCGCTGATCCGTCTGCATAAAAGCTTTTTAGATCTTCGTGAAAACTCAGATCCGACAGTATATTCTAACACAGAGGCGTTCCCATAGTGATGGGGACGCTTCAAGTTAGAATATACTAAGAACTGTGTACATGACTGCCCCCTGCGGCCTGGCAGCACCCGATCACTTACAGGGGGCTGTGATCCACACAATTAACCCCTCAGGTGCGGCATAGTTCCCTGTAAGAGATCAGGTGCTGCCAGGCAGAGAGGGGCAGACCCCCCCCCCCCCCCCCCACCCCCCCCCCCCCCCCCCCCCCCACCCCCCCCCCCCCCCCCCCCCCCCCCCCCCCCCCCCCCCCCCCCCCCCCCCCCCCCCCCCCCCCCCCCCCCCCCCCCCCCCCCCCCCCCCCCCCCCCCCCCCCCCCCCCCCCCCCCCCCCCCCCCCCCCCCCCCCCCCCCCCCCCCCCCCCCCCCCCCCCCGTCCTCCTCCCCAGTTTTAAATTCATTGGTGGCCAGTGCGGCCCCCCCCTCCCTCCCCTGTATTTCACTCATTGGTGGCCAGTGCGGCCCCCCCCCCCCCCTGTATTTCACTCATTGGTGGCCAGTGCGGCCCGCCTCCCTCCCTCCCCTGTATTTAATTCATTGGTGGCCAGTGCGGCCTCCCCCCCCCCCCTAATTAAAATCCACCCCCCCCCCCATCATTGGTGGCAGCGGAGAGTTCCGATCGGAGTCCCAGTTTAATCGCTGGGGCTCCGATCGGTAACCATGGAAACCAGGACGCTACTGCAGTTCTGGCTGTCATGGTTACTTAGCAATTTTAGAAGCATTATACTTACCTGCGCTAAGTAACCATGACAGCCAGGACTGTTGTAGCGTCCTGGTTTCCATGGTTACCGATCGGAGCCCCAGCGATTAAACTGGGACTCCGATCGGAACTCTCCGCTGCCACCAATGATGGGGGGGGGGGGGGGTGGGGGAGGCTTGCACTGGCCACCAATGAATTAAATACAGGGGAGGAGGGGGGGGCGCACTGGCCACCAATGAATTTAAAACTGGGGAGGGAGGGGGGTCTGCCCCCTCCTGCCTGGCAGCACCCGATCTCTTACAGGGGGCTATGATACACACAATTAACCCCTCAGGTGCGGCACCTGAGGGGTTAATTGTGCGGATCAAAGCCCCCTGTAAGAGATCGTGGTACTGCCAGGCAGCAGGGGGCAGTCATGTACACTGTTCTTAGAATATACTAACTTGAAGCATCCCATCACCATGGGAACGCCTCTGTGTTAGAATATACTGTCGGATCTGAGTTTCATGATATACTCAAATCCGATGGTATATTTTAACATAGCGGCGTTCCATGGTGATGGGGACGCTTCAAGTTAAAATATACCATCGGATTGGAGAAAACTCCGATCCGATGGTATAATAGGGACTCCTGACTTTACATTGAAAGTCAATGTGGGACGGATCCGTTTGCAATTGCACCATATTGTGTCAACGTCAAACGGATCCATCCCCATTGACTTGCATTGTAAGTCAGGACGGATCGTTTGGCTCCGCACGGCAGGCGGACACCTAAACGACTTTTCCCTTCATGTCCGTGATCCTCCAAAAAATCAAGGAAGACCCACGGAAGAAAAAACGGACACTGATCACTGAACTACGGAACCCGTTTTTGCGGACCGCAAAAAAAATGTTGTGTGCATGAGTCTTTATATTGCTATAAAAAATTGTTTCTAAGACTTCAATGCATAATATGGAATGTCATAAGACCAGAAGGATGAACGAATCGATTCAACAAAAGTTCTTCACCTGCGAGGGGCTGTCCCCACTGTTGACAAAGCTCCACCCTGCTGCTTGATTGACAGCACCAGATATCTTGCCTGGTCCTGACAATCTCATGTCTGAGCTGGTGCTCCAAGTAGCAGCGCAAGTGCAAGCAGGAGCTGTCTGCACTTGTGCCGCTACTCGGAGCAGTGCTGCAGGTGCGAGATGTCTCTGTCAATCAAGCTGCAGAGGGATCTTCTTCAGCAGTGGGGTCAGTCCCTCACAGGTGAAGAAATCTTGTTGATGTACGAATGGATTTGCTCATCTCTATTTCCTATCCTTAGTCTAGACATAGGAAGAACAGAGGTTGTCCTTTTTCAGTGAAGTACTCAATAGTAATGTAATAAAACTTTCCTTCTGAATATAATAACACCCTGACAGGGGCGATTGGCCATAGACCTTACAGGAAATTTCCCGGTGGCCGATGCCCAGAGGGCTACCTGGGCCCCTCCTCATGGCTGGCCAGTGGAAGTTTTTGGGGATGTATTTTGTGCTGCTAGCAGTATTATGTGATTTGGCTCTTTTGGGGTGGTAATTGGTATTGCTGGCACTGCCTTCCATCAATTTAGACCCAACTGCCACTTTTAGTATTTTTATTTTTTTTCCAGGGCCACTAAGTTTCCAGTCCGCCCCTGCACCTGAGCACATATGCTGGAGTGCAGAGGACAATTTCCCTGTCCTAAATTCACCCTTTAAAGGGTTTCTATCACTTCGTATGCCATAATTAGCTCTCGACACTAGCGATCCGCTAGTGTTGCTCTGGCCAACCTTCCTAATATAAGAGCTTTTTGGGCAGCCGTTTTGCTAAAAAATAACTTTTATAAATATGCTAATGAGCCTCTAGGTGCTATGTGGGCGTCATTAGCACCTAGAGGCTCCGTCTACCTTCATACACAGCCACCGCCCAGCGCGTCCCTCCAGCCCGCCCATCTCCTGCTGAATGCGATCCTCCGTGTGACGCAACGGACGAATTCTCGCGCATGCGCCGTGCGCGGCTGTATTCGGCGCATGCGCAGAGAATGTCTGACCGCTTCCCTGCTCAGACATCTCCACTGGCGCCTGCGCCGATGACGTCATAGTGCTCCAAGGAACAGGCGCAGTGGAGATGTCTTGAGCAGGGAAGCGGTCAGACATTCTCTGCGCATATGCGCCGAATACAGCCGCGCACGGCGCAATGCGCGAGAATTCGTCCGTTGCGTCACACGCTGAGATCGCATTCAGCAGGAGATGGGCGGGCTGGAGGGACGCGCTGGGCGGTGGCTGTGTATGAAGGTAGACGGAGCCTCTAGGTGCTAATGACGCCCACATAGCACCTAGAGGGCTCATAGCATATTTATAAAAGTTATTTTTTTTAGCAAACGACTGCCCAAAAAGCTCTTTTATATTAGGATGGTTGGCCTGAGCAGACACTAGCGGATCGCTAGTGTTCTGAGAGCTAATTATGGCATACGAAGTGATAGAAACCCTTTAAGGCCCCTTTCACACACGGGCGAGATTTCCGCGCGGGTGCAATGCGTGAGGTGGAACGCATTGCACCCGCACTGAATCCGGACCATTAATTTCTATGGGGCTGTGCACATGAGCGGTGATTTTCACGCATCACTTGTGTGTTGCCGTGAAAATCGCAGCATGCTCCTCTTTGTGTGTTTTTCACATAACGCAGGCCCATAGAAGTGAATGGAGCTGCGTGAAAATCGCAAGCAAGTGCGGATGCGGCGATGTTCACGCACTGTTGCTAGGTGACGATCGGGATGGGGACCCTATCATTATTATTTTCCCTTATAACATGGTTATAAGGGAAAATAATAGCATTCTGAATACAGAATGCTATGATTTTCCCTTATAACCATGTTATAAGGGAAAATAATACAATCTACACTACAACTAACCCAAACCTGAACTTCTGTGAAGAAGTTCGGGTCTGGGTACCACAGTCAGTTTTTTATCACGCGCGTGCAAAACGCATTGCACCCACGCGATAAAAACTGAACATCGGAACGCAATCACAGTCAAAACTGACTGCAATTGCTTACCTACTCACGCGGGTTTGCCGCAATGCACCAGGACGCATCCGACACGCTCGTCTGCAAAGGGGCCTAAGGTCCATTCACACGTCCGCAATTTCGTTCTGCATTTTTGCAGAACAGAATTGCGGACCCATTCATTCTATGCCCGGATACGAATTGCGGACCCGCACTTCTGGTCCGCAATTCCGTTCCCGGAAAAATAGAACCAGTCCTATTCTTTTCCGCAATTGCGGACAAGAATAGGCATATTCTATTAGTGCCGGCGATGTGTGTTCCCCAAAATGGCGTAACGCACATTGCTGTGTCCGTGTTTCTGCGGATCCGTACGAACGTGTGAATGGACCCTTAGGATGGCTACAAAACCAGTACATCCTGAAAACGGAATCTGAATTATATATAGAATAAACGTTGATTCTGTACAACACAGGAAATGTCGGCTTCATTTATATGACGTCTGTAGTAACAGCATAAAGCAGCTGCAGCATAGACTGGAAACATGCTGTGTCAGCAAATACACGGGAGACGCAGATGTTAACTTTTAAAACATTTAGTAAAATACCAAACCAGTACTTTTACTAGTAGAGACAGTAATAGAACAGACATCCACATTTGGAGCCACTTTATCTAATATGGATCTGCATTATCAGTAGAAGTCCAATATAAATTAGCTGGGGTGGTTCGGGGGAATAATGAAGCACAGAGAAGGGTGAGAAAACAAATTCCTGCCACTTCATATATCGGTGGTTAAAATGATGTATGTACTAGCTTGCAAAACCTAAGCTAGCAGTATACCTGCCATTGTTACTCATACCCAATCAGAGCTCAGCTTTCACTTCTGAACTGTTGTGCAAAAATGAAAAGCTGAATTGTGATTGGTTGCTATGCACAGCAAAAGCATTTGTACTGATACCGGGAGGTTTGCTGAATGCAGCAATTAGGACCATTGCTTTGTGTTAGGGCTTATGCACACAGCCATTGTTGACTGGTGCCCGTATTGCGGCCCGCAAACATACTGGCACGGGCTGTTTGTGCATCCCATGACTGATACGGAAGGTGCGGAATGGGGTTTTCTGTCTATTCCTCCACACTGCAAAAAATAGAACATGTTCTATATTTTTTTTTTGTAGTGAGGATGGATCACGGACCCATTCAGGTTGAATGGGTCTGCATCAGTCTGTGCCAGTGACACGGATGGTGCCCGTGCATTCAATGCATGAAACGGGTGGCACATGTTCGTGTGCATGAGCCCCTTAGGGTGTGAAAAAATGTTGTGTTTCAAAGGGAACACAAAATTTGAAAAATACACAAGCAATGAAGAAATCCCAACGAGACCCTGCACGCGCTGTGCTCGGTAAACTGCCGGAAGTCCGCGGCGCTCACCAGAGCTCCAGTAAGTGTGGCGGCTCATTAAAGCAGCTGATTGGTGGAGTTGTTGGGACTGAGACCCCCCACTGATGTGATGATAACCCATCCTGAGGATACGTAATCTCTTTTTTCCATAGTAATCCCTCCTTCTTTGAAATAATTCTGCAATAATGTGTGTCAGTGCAACAAAAAGATCATGTGGGACATTTATTATATGTCACAAAAAATTTATGGACGGGACTTTACATGAAAGGAAACTAGCTGAAAATGCTAGTTCAAATCTGTCCAGCTCATATCTGGTGTAGATCTTAATTTCTGGTGCAAGGATGCCTGTGCCTCTCGATACATTTGGGAGATTGAGTCAATGGACTTAATATTAAAGGGTTTCTGCACTTTCATTTAACTGATGATCTATCCTCTAGGACCCCCTCCGATCAGCTGTTTGAGAAGGCAGCAGCGCGGCCTTCTCACTGTTTACCACTGGCCCACTGACGTCTCAACTAGCGTGGGCGGGGCTAAGCTCTATTCACTTGAATGGAGCTTAGCCACGCCCACGCTAGTTGATACTAGTCGTGACGTCAGTGGGCCGGCGGTAAACAGTGAGAAGGCCGCGGCCTTCTCAAACAGCTGATCGGCGGGGATCCCGGGTATAGGACCCCTGCCGATCAGAAGCTGATGATAGATCAGGGTTCGGCAACCTCCGGCACTCCAGCTGTTGTGAAACTACAACTCCCAGCATGCATACTTGCTCTGCTGTTCTCAAAATTCCCATAGTAATGGATGGAGCATGCTGGGAATTGTAGTTTCACAACAGCTGGAGTGCCGAAGGTTGCTGACCCCTGTGATAGATCATCAAATGAAAGTGCAGAACCCCTTTAAGACAGGGATTGTAACTCCAGTCTTAGTATATCTGCTCCATGTGTATAAAACCTAGACCAAAAGCATTCAATTTGGTGTGATTGGCCAACTATTTAATGTGTATGGAGGACCTTACGGCTCTCTGCCTAATGGCAGATGTCAAGGCGGATAAGGATTGGACTTAAACGTGCCCAATCCTTTTGTTCTTGCATGGGGGGGGGGGGGGGGGGGGAGAAAGGGTGTAAGCTGCCTGAGGTGTCTGGCAGTGGATTTCTCAGGACTCATGCATGCTCAGGGTCCATACATAGCTACAGCTTTTGTGAATGGCTAGCCTTAAATCACGCTTCACAGAGTTAGGCCTCATGCACACGACTCTAGTTTTGGTCCTGCATTTTTTGCGGTTCAGATGTGGACTCATTTTAATGCGTGTTCAAGAACATCTTCTATTCTTGTCCATTTTGCAGACAAGAATAGGCATTTCTAATAGAGGGCAGGACGTAACGATCTGCAGAATGCATATGCCCCGTCAGTGTTTTGCGGATCTGCCGGGTGCATGGGGCCTTAGTATTTTGAAGTCAAGAAGAGAAAATAAAAAACCTATGAATCTTGTCAATACATTTTCCTTGTGTTTAGGAACCACTCTGAATTCTGGCACACAAATGCAATACACTGGCCAGATATGCAATGTGTGAATAAAGGCCTTGTGGAAATGTGCTAAATCATTACTTTTTTATTACAGAAAAACCCCATTCAAGGTAAGGTGAGATTTCCCATTGACATAAATATGAAACCACAACATTCCTGGATCCAGTACAAGCGTTTTGCTGTCATTTAAAGCTTCACGTCTCGAGAACGTAGTGCGACAACTGCCAGGCTTATTTATGTTGTATTTACATACCAGTAGTCTCTTGTGACTGGGAAATTCAATCTTTCCCATGGGTTATAGCACATTTAGTATTGCAGTATCTGAACGTGAGTGTTACAGCTAGCGATCCACGCCTGTAACTGTAGTTATACAGCGCTTCATACCATCTGGCACATGTGGTCATTTCTAGAACTCCTCTCACTATAGGAATACCTCCTTCCATGCAACACATTGCTGGCAAACCACACAGTCCAAATATAGCTGCGGAGAAAATGCTAAGCCTCCGTTCGCTGGACAGATTAACTACTTAAAGGCAACGGGAGTGCCTTGCATGCTGTGGCACTTAAGAGACTGGAGAAATCCATACTGTATTTCTGGTACATTCTTGAGCTGAGTTCCAGGGTAGTTGGGATGCCCTTACGTAGATTCAATTGTTGGTGGCTTTTTGTATGGGCCACTGTAGCAGGATCTCATACAGTGTGTGGGCACTATGCGGTTTCTCATTGGTAACATTGTGCGGTATGTAAAACCTTGTAACAAAATGACCACTCAATCAAAAGCATTTTATAAAAGAGGTTCCTCTTTATTATGAAGAGTGCTATAGCGTCATGAGCAACCAACTATGCTCATCGGAAAGAAACCATACCGTTCTATGGGATATGTTACATGGACAAATGCTAGTGCAATTACTTATTCGAGACATAACTTACTAAATGCACATACAAAGAAAACAGATCACTTACTGCTCATAAAACGTGAGTAATGTGGACTTCCCAACTTGGTTACATAAATACTAGCCCCGGAAGGATAGGTAACAGATATACATTCAGATAGTCTAATCCTCCACTGGATTACACTGCCAGATGATCGCTAACAAGCATTCATAGTAATGATCGTTAGCAGTGACCTGGCAGTGTAACACTGCTGCTGATTACCCGATGAACGAGCAAGCGCTCATTCATCAAGCAATCATGATCTTTCAGCATGCTAAAAGATCACGATCTGCTGGTGGCAAACAACTAGACAGCATGGTGACGAGCGATGGCATAACTACTGCTCCTCCCCATACTGTGAAGGCGATCACTTCATGTCATAGCAGTGGTTTCCTCTGCTAGTGAGCAGGCGATTGCCGGGAAGGAACGCTTCCTACCTGACAATCGCCTGTATGATTGCCAGGTCTAATACAGGCTTCACTCACAAGAAACTCTCTCTCTTATCTACAGTGGCACTGTAGAATAACAATCTGATGATCAGCTCGGAACAGTTTACTATGGTCCCAAACAAGACCCTATTAAAAGAAGACTAATGAAGATGTCCAGAATTAACAAACAGGATTTGCTTTTATTTCCAACTGAAAAAAATCACCAAGTCTATGGGTTGGAATTGAATTGCAGTACCATTCACCCAAATAGGGATGAGCTTCAATACCAAACATGATGCAGTTTGTAGAAAACCAAGCAGATACTTTTTTCTTATGTTGGACACCCCTTTTAATACATGCGGTTAGTCACTGCATTAATTCAGTAGGTGTGTGACTATTAGTGGACAGACAGAAGAGGCACATCTGTGTCAGTGTTGTAGGTTCTTTTAAGCTATGGCCACCAATACAAGCAATGTACATCCAGTGCCAGTCTGTAAGGCACAGATCTGAAAAATACGGATACCACCCGTGTGCATCCTGCACATTTTACGGTCCTTATTACAGAAATGACTATTCTTGTCTACAAAATAGACAAAACAGGCGCTATAACATGCAGAACGGCGCCGCATGATGTAGACAGCATAGGGGTGACACCCGTAAGCTGTCCGCATAAAAAAAAATAAAAAATCTCCAACTATGCATTTGAAAACAACATTTTAAAGTTTTTTTAGGCCTCATGTACACAGCCATTGTTGCTTTGCTGTCTGCAAACCACAGAAGCGCAAAATATGGATAACGGCTGTGTGCATCCCACATTTTACTCGGTCCTTATTATAAAAATGACTATTCTTTCTTGTCCACAAAAAAAATGCAGATCGGACCCAGAATACGGTTGTGTGCTTGAGGCCTTAAAGGAGTTGTCCTGGATTTTTGATATTGATGGCCTATCCTCAGGATAGGCCATCAATATCAAAACAACTGGGGCCTGACACCCTGCAACCAGCGGTTATTTTGGTATATCCTGTGTATGTATGGTAGAGAAAGTGCTGCATGACCATAGAGCAGCAGCAATCCATAAATGCACATCAAAAATACCTGTATAGAAAAAGCTGAGTGTTTTAATGAACACCTTGCAGTTGGCTGGTAAACTATTACACAATACATAAAGAGCGAGTGGCCATTTATTTCATTTATTTTTTCTCTTATTGGCACAAAGTAGTTTTTACTAAGGGCTTTTGATGATGAATCGTTAGCCCAAGTGTCCTTCTTAAAAGGGGGTTCTGTGGCTTTGACTCAATAAGGTTATACTCACAAAAAGCAGTCCCATTCATCTGGATGGGGTTTGCAGAAATCTGCTAGTTCTGGGGGGTCACCAACCTCCGGCACTGCACCAATTGTGAAGCTAAAACTCCCATCAATGGGAGTTCCAAGAACAGCAGAGCAAGTGTTGCATGCTGGGGGATGTAGTTTCATAGAAGTGGGAGAGCCAGAGGTTCTTGACCATTGAGCTCAGATAAACCAGCTAATAAATGAAATAAAGTACATTGTTGGGATATAATAAATGAGTTTTGCATGTTATTATCACGTAATATCTACATTACATACTTACCATTGACTGGAATCACCATGTCGGATATTTCTCTCAATGTTACAAGATCATCTCAAGTGCACCGCTAAGGGCAATAAATAAGGCTACTTTCACACTTGCGGTAGCCTTTTCCGACAGGCTGTTCCGTGTTACCGCTAGTTCACCGTGCCGCCGGAATAAAACTACAGCACGCTGCGGCTTTTGTCCGCCCGCCTCTCGGCATGTTTGCCATGCTGCGGCCAGACTTCTGGCCCGCCCCCATTATAGTGAGAGGGGCAAGCGGACCTCCGGCGGCACGGTGGACTAGCGGTAGCACGGATCCGGCAGGCTGTTCCCCCGCCGGAACAGCATGTCGGAAAGGGCTACCGCAAGTGTAAAAGTAGCCTAAGGCAGGCTAAGCTTACGTTTTACGGTCACAGACCCAGTAAATTCCTGTGCACACTTGCTACATTACTTACTGTCTAAATGGTATTTTTCCTTACATATTACACAGAACTATAACTTTGGGTATAGTTACAGATACTAAATGTACCTCTGAAATCAAAAGTTGTCCACTATGTCAGGGGAAGTGGCCACTTAAATGGTATCATGTTACTGTCGATAGCTTGGAGGGTGGAAAGGCACTGTTTTAGTAATGGCAAATTGGCCAATCGCAATGCAGTGCTGATCTGGCCCCAGTATGCCTTACCTGTAATGAGAAACTGCCTTTAAGGAAGCCTCTCCCATCTCAGCTGCTGCCTAAACTATATATTATAGTATATGTGCATATGCTGGAGCATCTAGAAGGGTTTTTCCAGGAGTAGAATTTCCATGACCTATACCCAGGATAGGCCATCAATATATGATTGGTGGGGGTCTGACACCTGGCACCACCAATGATCAGCTGTTTAAAGAGGCCGTGGCAATCCAGTGAGCATTGCAGCTGTATAGCAGCCCGGGCCTTTTCACTTGAATGTGACTGAGCTGCACAGAGGCCATGTCAAGCCTGCTTGATGAAGCGCAGAGAGAGCCAAACGGCCATTGCCTGATCTACCCTCACATCCTAACCTGTTTGAATTGGAAGAAGCGATAAAGCGGCAAGTTTTAACAATTGCCGAGCATCGCCTCTTTTTTCTTTTGGATATGTGCTTAATGGACTACATTGGCTGAGCACCATCTAGAGTCCAGGTCGACACTCCAGAATCGGATGAACTTTGCTCATGTAGCGGTGCTGTTTTTTTTGTTTTTTTTCATTCCTCTATCCTGAAGATAAGTCATCAGTGTTCTTCCCCCTTTAACTCAGATATGCACAGTAAAATATAGAACATAAGAGGAACTGTAACAGAACTTATATAACTACAGCAGAATATTATTAACAGTATACGGGGTATAATGCAGAGTATTTGCTACAAGTGTCAAAAAGTTACGCATGAGGTGGTTAAGTTGAAAAACACCTTTACCAGTTTAAGGCCTCTTGCACACAAAAGTTTTTTTTTTCCCCGTTTACATTCAGTTTTTTGCATTCCGTATATGGAACCATTCATTTCAATGGATCCGCAAAAAAAACGGAAGGTACTCTGTATGCCTTTCGTTTCTATATTTCCGTTCAAAGATAGAACATGTCCTATTGTCCGCATAACGAACAAGGATAGTACTGTTCTATCAGGGGCCAGCTGTTCTGTTCTGCAAAAAACGAAATGCACACGGACGTCATCCGTATTTTTTGCGGATCTGTTATTTACAGACTGCAAAATACTGAAAAAGCCATACAGTCGTGTGCAAGAGGCCTAAGGTAGAGTCCAAAACATCTGTTCAAGATATTATGTATTCACATCACGGTCCATTAGCCAGTTTAAAAACACAGATTGATCTTTAAAATACATTTACCCATTAGTGCCCAAACTAGACGTTATCTAGATCTTAATTTGTTACAGCAGCAGATGTCCGCTTGGGCACATTTTCCCCAGATGAAGGCTTCAAGTCATGAGAACATTTGGCACAATTCCCTATGATTTAGGAGGGTGAGCTTTTGCTGCTCTCATGTGACACCTCCACGTCATCGGGCTCCACCACTGGCACATGGACATCTTCCTCAGGAGATTCTGTGCTGTAGAGTTCTTCTGGAATTGTGGCAGATGTGGGTGTAGTTTGAGGGGTTATTGTCTGACCAAACCCTTGGTAGTGTCCAGAAGGAGAAGGTGGCACAGATGATGCTGCAGATACTGGATCCTGAGTTGAGGACGACAGCAGGCTAGTGTGCTCATTCTGCTCCAGGTCATCAGGAAAAAACATCTTTCTGGGTCTACCCATGACTGTTCTTCCTGTAACAAGGGAAAGCAAACACTGTTTTCACCATATTAGCACTAAACTGAGCAGTACTCGCTGGTTAACATACTTTGTTAAGCTATGGTGGTCCCAAAAACAAACCAGCAGTAACACAAATAGCCAAAATCAATGCCTTATTACCCATAAAAAATTTCAAAAAATTAGACGCCTATACATGAACAGAAATAACCACAGGACCAGAGTAATACAGTATCAAATGGATGCTCCTGCAGGAATTTCTGTAAAGGGCCAGAACAAATAAAAAAATTAAAAAATAAGCATTATTCGCCTGGCTGGTCTCCCCTTGCTGCTGTTCTGGTATAGTTCCTGGTATTGGCTTGACCAGCAGGAAGTGGCTGGAAATGCTGACTCAGCCAATCACTAAGCAGTCAGTTCCTGCTATTTCCGGTGTGTCAAGTCAGGACCAGAAACTACAGAGTAGCAAGGACAGGACCAGCATTGGGTGAGTAATGTTTACCTTTTTTAAATTTTGAATCCATTGTGACCCCTTTTTTTAAAATTTGAAAACCTGTTTACGGGTACTTTCACTTAGCGTTGTTAGAATCCGGGGACGGCAAGCCGTGTACAAACGGATAGCTTTTTCCCCCGGATCCGTTAGATCTGGTGATATATACCGGGTCCATCTCATCCGGAATAATGGATCCGGTATTTAAATTTTTCCAAAGATCAAAAGCCCGGCGCATGCGCAGACCAGAAAACCGGATCATTAATACATCTCTATGGAAATTAATGCCAGATTCGGCAAGTGCGGTATTGTTCCGGGATTTTGTCCGGTCAAATACCGCACAAGGGACAGAATGGAAGACATCCTGATGCATACTGAACGGATTGCTTTACATTCAGAATGCATGCGTATTTTCCGGTATTGAGACCCTTTACTGGATTTCAATACCGGAAAAGAATCTAGTGTGCAAGTACCCTAAGCCAGACAATCACAAACATTCAGCAATATTTTTTTTATCAATCATATAATTTCCACCTACTCAGTCAAATATGATAAATCATTGGTTAAGTAACATATCCATAAAGAAAAGGGTAAACAATATAGAGTATATGAGACATATGTACTGTAATGAGCATATCAGTAGTCAAAAGATATTAATTGCTTGCTGGTCTCATGACCCCCATTTCTTTACGTAACAGCCTCCTTACCATGTTTTTTATTTACTTATTTTTTTTAAAATATCAAAAAGATGGAAGGAAGGATCGGGATCATGCAGAGCACATAGGATAGACTTATCCAAATTGCTACATATGCCATCATTACTTACCAACATTGCGTACTTGCTCTGATATATCTGCTCGGATATCCGATACATCCCACATAGCAAGAAAGGAATCAAAACACGAGCCTTCCTCAGCTTCTTGCACATACGGCTTGTAGGAAAAGCTGAAGTGGTGAGCGATGGCTGCCAGGAACATTTCAACACAAATGACAAAATCCTGATTCAAGGGGAAAATATTTTGGAAACAAGATGTTAGATCTGCCAAACATCAATGAGACTCCACGGTCCTGAAATATCACTGCTATACTGGACTCATTTGATGGATACGGCTAGTTTTGTTAATTTCTTTATTTTTAAAGGCCATTTGTATTGTAGGATTTTTTTTTTCTTTAACCACTTCCAGACCGGGCCATTTACCCCCTTTCTAACCAGGCCTAATTTTGCAAATCTGACATGTGTCACTTTATGTGGTAATAACTTTGGAACGCTTTTACTTATCCAAGCCATTCTGAGATTGTTTTCTTGTGACACATTGTACTTCATGATAGTCATAAATTTGAGTAAATATATTTCACCTTTATTTATGAAAAAATCCCAACTTTACCAAAAATGTATCTTTGCTTTTAAAACAGAAAGTTATACCTCATAAAATATTTATTACTTAACATTCCCCATATGTCTACTTTATGTTGTCATCATTTTGTAAATGTGATTTTTTTTTTTTTAGGACGTTAGAAGGCTTAGAATTTTAGAAGCAATTCTTAAAATGTAAGAAAATTTCCAAAACCCACTATTTAAGGACCAGTTCAGCTCTGAAGTCACTTTGACCCCATTTTAAAAAGGACACCCCTCAAACTATTCAAAACTGGTTTTAGAAATATTGTTAACCCTTTAGGTATTCCACATGAATTAAAAGCAAAATAGAGGTGAAATTTCAAAATGTAATTTTTTTTTGCAGATTTTCCATTTTAATACATTTTTTCCTGGAACACACCAAGGGTTAACAACAAAACAAACCTCAATATTTATTACCTTGATTCTGCAGTTTGCAGAAACACTCCATATGTGGTCGTATACCGCTGTTTGGGCACACGACAGGGCACAGAAGGCAAGGAGCGTCATATGTTTTTTGGAGGGCAGAGTTTGCTGGAATGGTTTTTGGGCACCATGTTGCATTTGAAGAAGAGTCCCTGAGGTAACCCCACAGTGACCACATTTTGTAAACTACACCACCCAAGGAATTTTTAAGGGGTATAGCGAGCACTTCACTCAACAGCTGTTTCATAGAATTTTTAATACTTGGGTGTGAAAATGAAAAATTACATTCTTTTTTTTTTTACAAGAAAATGATGCTTTAGGCCCAAACTTTCTTTTTCACAAAAGATAACAGGAAAATATCCCCCACAATTTGCTACCCACTTTCTCCTGAATACAGTAACACCCCAATTGTGGTTGTAAACTGTTATTTGGGGATACACCAGGGCTCAGAAGGGAAGGAGAAGCATCTGGATTTTCTAACGTGGAATTTTCTGTGATTGTTTTTAAGAGCAATAACTTTTTTTTATTTTTTGTTGAATGAGCTGCGTGAGGGCCTATTTTGTGCGAGACAAGCTGTAGTTTTTATTGGCACCATTTTGGGGTACATTTGGCTTTCTGGTTGCTTTTTATCTCATTTTTGGGAGGTGAAGTCACAAAAAAAGCTGTTTGGTGTCATTATTCTATTTTACACCGTTCACTTGATGGGGTAGATCATGTGATATTTTTATAGATCCAGTCATTACGGATGCAACGATACCAACTATGTCTATTTATTAATTTTTTTACACAAAAACATTTTTAGAAAAAAAAAAAAAATCATGTTTTTGTGTTGCCATTTTCTTAGAGCCATATTTCTTTTATTTTTCTGGCTATGGTCTTGTGTGAGGGCTTGTTTTTTGTGGGACAAGGTGGCGTTTTTATTGCTACCATTTTGGGGTACATACAATTAGATTTTTGATTGATTGATATTATGTTTTTTGTGAGGTGAGGGGACTAAAAAAAAAACTTTTCTGGCATTAAATATTTTTTTTTTACAATTGTTACGGACACAGCAATACCAAATATGTCTATTTATTTTTTTTACATTTTACACAATAAGAGCATTTTTAGAATTTTTTTATACTTTTGTGTTGCAATTTTCAAAGAGCCATTTTATTACATTTTTTCCAGCTATGGTATTGTGTGGGGGCTCATTTTTTGCAGGATGAGGTGACGTTTCTATTGCTACGATTTCGGGGTACATACAACTTTGATTGATTAACATTATGTTTTTTGGGAGGTGAGCTCACTAAAAATCTGTTTTGGCGCAATGTTTATTTATTTATTTTTACGGCGTTCACCTAATGGGGGAGATCATAAGATATTATTATAGAGCCGGTCATTGTGGACGTTGTGATACCAAATATGTCCATTTTATTTATTTTTTTATTTTACAACTTTGTGTCTCCCATAAGGTCATACAAGACTTCTGGCCGACATTTAACGTCTTTTTTTTTTATTTCTCCTGTAACTGGGGCTGACATAGTAGTCCCAGTTACAGGGAAAATACATCCCCCAGAGAGGCTTTACAGCATAATACAATGCTGTACAGCCTCAGTGCAGGGCTGATTGTGGTCTATGGAAGACCTGGGAGCTTCTGCACTCCCCTGGTCCCGGTGGTCACATGACGGGACCAGGGGAGTGCAGAAGCTGCCAGGGCCAAGACAGGAAGCAGCAGATTGAGAGCTCGTTGAGAGCTGTGTATACAGCGATCTAGAAGGCAGGGACACCCCGCTCAGCAGCTGCACGATTACTGTGCAGCTACCATCTCTGAATAGACATTCCAGAAAATCCATTCAGAGATAAACCGACCGCCCAAGGACGTCTATAGTCAATGGGCGGTCGGGAAGTGGTTAAGGGCCCTGGATCAGACCAAATATCGGGAACGAACATTCATGTGAGTGCTTGTTCCTGATAATCGACTCATGTAATGGTGCCACCAATCACCCAACAAACCTTCATTTATTGGGGGATCACATCTTTCATGCAGCACAAAAAAAACCTCATTTGATGAGCAGCAAATCGCCTTGTGTAAACATTTATTTATTTTTTTGTCCATTTCACTGAGCTGGTCGAACGTGCTCAGTTGAAATCTTCAACTGCCACCAACCAAATGTTCTGTTAGAAGCAGTGGTAGTTACAAGTAGAGAGCTGCGGCAGAAAAGACGTGTCCTCTGTGCTGGGAGGCTGAAGATAATCTAGCAGAGCCATTGGAGCTGTGAATATGGAGATTTGCAGTACAGGACTGGTTAGAATGGTATTGTCATGTACTATATGATGTCTGATTTTCATTTTTTTTACATCAATCATGGCATAAACCCTTTATATCAAGTTTTTTATTTTAAACATATTTTTACGTTTATGTTTTGTGATTTATTTTTAAAGGGGTTATCCAAAATGTATTTTAATTTCACCTTGCTCCCCCGATGGGAATTACAACTGTTGCACTGATGATGATTATAATTTACTTACTGTGCCAGCGCTGCCCTCCCAGGTCTAATAAGGTTGCGGACATTTCAGAGACCATGTGCTGTACATTGTGAACGTGATCCTTGCCCAGTTACACATCACAATGTATGCTGGTTGCGCGGAGTCAGGCAACCTTGGGGTTCCTCACCTGATCCCCGCTGCTGAATCTGGTCACACGTAACGCAAGGGGAGCAGGTCATTGTTTCAGCCTATGATTGGCTGCAGTGGTTAGATGTGCCCCCGTCGACAGATGTTGTCCTTGGCGCACGTGGCGTAGAACTACCTGCCTGGGAGCCCAAGAGACCAGATTTTAACGGCAGAGATCAGGAGAGCATCACCCCCCACCCTGGGTTGGGCAGACACTCTTTTAGTGTCGGATAACCCCTTTAAATCTCATGACAAATGCCAAGCATTTCTGGTGCAGTCAACAGAAGGACTACACACATGGATCTGTAATTAGTGAGAAGGTATATTGGAAAATTGTGCAATTTGTCATGTATTTGTTGAAACCGGAATACCCAACTTCAAGGTTAAAGAGGTTTTCAGAGATTACCATGGTTTTGAACAAATACTCTAATATAGTTGCTTACCTCATGTACATCTTTCCTATGTTTTTTTTTTAAATTTTGACTCTTTTTCACCATGTTAATAATCACTTTAGTTTCCACCCTGTATGTAGCACTTCCTGTTGTTGTGTCCAACCAAACCCATGATGCACTTCTTTCTCTGCTACAGCTCCAGCACCGCCCCTAACAATGCCCAGCTAGTTTATAGCTCCTCCCACCCAGCTAGTTACATAGACACTCCCCTATCACAACATATAGTACTATCTCTTTCTAACAAAACTAGAACCAGCCCTGCACCTCACATGGATCCAGAGATTTCCCCATGAATTGCTCTGCTAGATTTATATCAAGCTTGCAGCTCAGGGGGCGCGTCCATGCTCTCCCCATCCCAACTCAGGAGGCAGTTGAAGGATGAAACTGAGCATGTGTGGCCTTCTCAGTGAGCAGGACAAAGAAATAATAAAAAAAGAAAAGAAAACTGCAGGTGGCGCTATACAGATACATTTTATTGAATAACTCAGTGGCTATGCTAAATTTTGTATTACATGCAAGTATAAAAGTATTCAACCCCTTTAATATCACAAGAAATAAGAAAGAGCAGCACGGACATGGTCATGTGACCACAACCCACAACCGAAGATAGGTAAAATTACAGCTACCTTCCTAAATTAATATTTTAAAGGATGTTGATGCAAACCGGAAAACCCATTTAATTTAACTAATTTTGCATGTAAAACATCCCTCTGTCATTCTGGGTCTTACCAATGTTTAGTTCAAACGGTTATGACAAAACCAATCTTGTTAATCGGGGTAAGTGTCACATCACAGAAAACTAGAACATTATTTTTTTTTTTTTCCATTTTATTTTGTTTTCTTCATAATACAAAACAACACATATTATAATAGAAAGAACAGCCAATACAGGGTAGTCACTACAAAACAATAGTTAACTATCCTATAAACATACCACAAAATCCTACAAAGATTATAAAAAGGACTGTAAATTCACAATTACTACACACACTAAAACTATAACCTCCCACCCCCAACCCCCCCAATTGGCAGTCGTCACTCCAACTCTAATAAGAACCGACATAATTACCCTAGTAACTATGTCTGAACAGTCACACGTGCTGCTCTCCGTTTCCTTTCTATATCCTCATAAACTTTAATTTGTTGAAGGTACAGGATCCATTCATTTAACGAAGGTGGGGAGACAGACCCCCAATATCTCACTAAAATAACTTTTGCCACCATCAGACCCCTCATCCAGATCTGTCTGACCCGGGCCAGAACTTCCATATCTAGAGCATAATCTCCCAATAACACTGTAACCATCCCAGGGCTATATGTCGAAGAGGACTCTTTTTGTAGGGCTACAAAAACTTGTTCCCAATACCTTTTTATTTTACTACATTCCCAAAGTAAATGCCTGTAATCCGCGTTCACATATCCACATTTAGGACAGCAACAATCTCGGCCTTTACTTTGGGGAAATTTCGCTTGGATTTTTGGCGTATAATACAACCGATGGAGGATCTTAAATTGAATTAATCTATGGGCATTAGAAACTGTAGCCTTTCTTACGTTCCTATATATACTAGACCAGCGGTCAGCAACCTTCGGCACTCCAGATGTGTTGAAACTACAACTCCCAGCATGCTCCATTCACTTCTATGGGAGTTCTCAAAATAGCTAAGCAATGTGCATGCTGGGAGTCGTAGTTTCACCACAGCTGGAGTGCCGAAGGTTGCTGATCCCTGTACTAGACCATTGTAATGGTGGGCAATGCAGCTTTTGCTCCCACTTACTCGGGCTTTTAAATAGTTACAGTTGCCAGTGCTGTTCGAAGTTTTCTGTATAGACTAGCTATCTTAACCCTCTCATCTGTCTGGGCATAACAATAATCAAAAAATCCATTCTCCCGTGGACAAATATAACCTTTATTCCTAGAGGCCTCATATACGTGTTTTAAACGTGAATACATAAACACATCTAATAATGTACTATCAGTGAAATTATAGTCTGAAAAGGATTTAAAGTGTCCACACAGAAAAAGATGACACACATTAACCACCCCCCTACGTAGCCAATAAACAAAGTCTGTGATTTTGAAGAATTCCGTCAGATTCCTGTTCTCCCACAAAGGGGTGAAAGCAAAAAAGAGTAGGAGACTTTCAGAATCCTCTTAAGCTTATTCCAAACCATTTGTAGGGTCCAAGGAATCAATAGGGACTTCCTCACCCTCAAATAACTAGTTTCCAAACATGTAAAAATATTCTCTATTGGTTTTTCCATAACCTGCGACAAATATCGTGCTAATAAACTCTCTTTAAAATTACCGCTGAACCTGTGCACATAAATAATATCCTTGGAAAAAAGGAAATGATAGCCCACCATCTGATTCCGACAGCCATAGATATCTTTGTTTTATCCTCACCCTCTTCCTTCCCCATATTAGATCGTTAATAAGAGTCTCCAGTCTATAAAAAAAAAAAAAAGATATCGATCCAAACAGGGGAAGCACACATCGGGTACATCACCATAGGCAGGATAATCATCTTGACCAGCGCTATTCGATCCGTCTGTGCCAATATCAATTTCTGCCAAGCGGATATTTTAGACTTAACTTTATTCAAAACCGGGATTAAATTAAAACCTCTTTATAGGAACCCCAATCTTAACCCCCAGATAGTCCAGGGTTTCATTGGGAGCAAGGACCCGGACTCCACTCCCCTCATCTACGGCCTTGCGGTTCAGCGGGAGGAGCGATGACTTGGACCAATTAATCAGATAGCCCGAGAATCTACCAAAGTCCTCTATTGCTGCCATCACATAAGGGAGGATTTTCCATCCCTGGTCCAGAAACAAAATAACAATCGGCGTAGAGGCTTATTTTATCGCTCACTCCTGCCACCCCAAAGCCGTCTATGCTGTTATCTGAACGGATCTTACAGGCCAATGGTTCAATGAATAGAGCAAAAAGAAGGGGAGAAAGAGGGCATCCCTGTCTCATCCCTCGCCGCATCATAATGGGGGAAGAACCAATGCCGTTAATATTAATACATGCGGACGGCTGTTCATATAACATTTGGGTCATTTCTATGAATACAGTCCCCAATCCAAAATGAGACATAGTAGACCACAAAAAAGACCACTCCATCCTGTCAAACGCCTTTGCGGCATCTAAGGACAGGATGGAGTGGTCTATACTACCCCCAACAGAAAGATTCAAATACACCCTATAGAGATCTGTATTCGTCGGCCCGGAATGAATCCCATCTGAATGGAATGTACCAGAGAGGCTATGACCCTTTTCAAGCGATTAGCCAATATTTTTGCAAAGATCTTGTAATCTGTATTTAAGAGCGATATGGGTCTATATGATCCCATATGGCATCTATCTTTATCCTTTTTCAACACCAAGGTAATCACTGCCTCTCTGAATGATGGAGGCAAGGAGCCAGATGCACAGGATTCATTCAAGACCCGCAAAAGAATTGGAAGGAGCGATTTAGCATGGTACCTATAGAGTTCAAACACCAAACCATCCGGACCAGGGGATGAATTATACTTCAGCAATGGAAGTATCGATCGCAACTCCTCCCAACAAATAGGCCGATCCAACATTTCCCTATCCTGTAGATCTAACTGGGGAAGCCCTAGTTGTTGTAAGTATTGGTCCATATCATCCCGACTAAGCGTAATGTCAGACTGATAAAGCGAAGAGTAGTATTTCACAAATTCCTCCCTAATCATCTCTGGGGCCCTCACCCTCTTACCTTTTGAATCCCTAATCTCACTTATACTAGTAGCCTCTCTCTGATTAGCAACCAACCGTGCCAAGAACTTACCTGTTTTACCTGATTCACTGAAGCGATTTTGACCCTGGAAGAGAAGCTTATGTTGGGCTTTGCTATATAAGAGTATCTTAAGCTGTGAATTGGCCTCTTTTAACTGGGTTATATATTGCTCATTGGGGTGAGCAACCAATACAGCCTGTAATCTCCTAATTGTCTGTCAGCTGTTGTTCCTTTTGACGAAGTTCAAGTCTATACCGGTTAATTTTAGTAAAATATACGCCCCTTATATGGGCCTTCAATGCATCCCACACATAATGAATATGTGTCAAGCCTACGTTGAAGCCCCAGAATTCCTGTATATCCTGGTCTATGCGACCTTGCTCCCCTATCACATCAAACCAGAGCGAATTAAATTTAAAGGTTCTACCTGGGGCTGGAAAGTCCACCCCTCTGAACGAAATCAGGACTGGAGAGTGATCTGAGATTCCATGAGGTTCATACTTCATTTTCGCAATTTGATGACTCAAATCACGACTTGCAAAAGCCAGATCAATACGGGACATTGACCCATAGGACTGGCTAAAACAAGAGAAAATTATCTTGTTTCCATAGAGGTGGCGCCAGATATCAACCAGCGCCAGCTCCTGGCACACAGAACTCAAAGGGGATCCAGTCCGACCTTGCCCAGAAGAGGTAGAAAAACAATCCAACTCAGGATCAGGAACAGAGTTAAAATCTCCAGCTACTAATAACGGACATGGATTTTTTGTGGCTAAGTATTTAGATAATAGAGAAAAGACAGTTGACTTATATGGTGGAGGAATATAGATGAACGCCAATATAATCTCCTGCCCTTTCCAATACCCATGCAAGAAGACAAATCTCCCTTCTTTATCAATCATGTTATCTACCGGTAGAAATTCCATCCCACCGTGAATATATACACTAACCCCTCTTGCATAAAAGGAGAAGTAAGCATGATATTCAAAAGAAGCCCAAGAGCCTGTCTACTGTTGCATGGGTTTCTAATAATACCACGATTGCCGGCAAATGACGGGCCACAAGATCAAACACCACCGTCCTCTTCACCCTGTCTCCCAACCCTCTCACATTCCAGAATATTACATGACATAAACAGTGTATAAATGACAATCCCGATCCCCCATCTAGGAGAGAGACACAGACCTAAAAAGCGAGTGACGACAGCCAATCCCTCCCTTATACCCAACCCCCCACTACATGGTTGATAAGGAGAAAAAACATTACCCATCAACCTCTTCCAAACCCCCCTCCTCCCCATAATCATAGTAAATTATAGACCCATCGAATCCAGCCATTGAGCAGCATCCGCGTATGCAGAAAAAAACCGCACAGATTCATTATGCACCACCCTCAGTTTGGCCGGAAATAACATCAAGTACTTAATGTTAGCAGCGGCCAATCTTTTTTTAACTTCAAGAAAAGATCTTCTTTTAGTTTGGGTATCTCGTGAAAAATCTGGATATATAGATATTAAATTCCCATTGAAGTGAATATCCGGAACTTCTCTTTTACACCTAAGTACCCAATCCCGGTCATTTGAACAAACCAGTTTCGCCAGGATTGCCCTAGGGGGGGCCCCTGGAGGAGGATTTTTAAAGGGGACTCTATGGGCCCTTTCCACACAAAAAGTGGATACATCATGATCTGGGCCCAAATTTTTAACCAGCCATTTTTGAATAAAATTTGCACCATTATCCTGTTCTACCTCCTCTGGAAACCCCACCAGTCTCAGGTTGTATCTATGGGACCTATCCTCAAGATCTATCACCTTCCTTGATCTACCTCTCCTAATCGCTTTTTTAAGGAGTTGTTCTCTGAGGTAACAGAGGAAACTGCTGACTCCAACTCCTTCAATCTAAGTTTTGTCATTTCATCTTTGATTATTGTAACATCTTCTTGTACTACTGAAAGGGAAGAGGCCAGCTCTGCAACTGAGGCGTTGGTGGAATTTACTACTCCCAGTATATCTGAGAGTTTTTGGTTAATGATATCCAGACCTTCACTCTGGGGCATGGTAGATTTGGATGTGTCCTGATCTATCCGAGGCGTATTGTCATCTCCCAGCTCAACCAGTGGAACTGTTCTCTGCAACCCCACCCCCACCTAAAACATTAGTAGAACTAAAGACACACAAGTAGGAACTAAAAACATTGACTAAAAATCTGTAAAATACCTTCCATGCTTATGTGTACTCATACGGATGTACTTCTAAGGTATTACTTTACCTGAAGGCCTGTAGCAACATCTTTGATGTTCTTCCATCCCCACGTATTATTATGAGAAATGATTCCAACTTTCACCATGAGTGCAATCAATACAGCTTGCCTGGGAGAAAATGAAGACATGAATTATTATACAGAATGCAAAGTCTAATGGCATCAGGTACGCTACACCCTGGATGAAGGAAGACTAACACAAGCACATGCACAGCCTCATAACTATCAGTCTGCAAGTTTCTGAAACAGTAAGGCAGAAGATCTAAAGAAGCAGGAGCCTTTCACACATCGGTTTGTTGGGCAGTAATAGGGATTTCAAATGTGTGTACTATCATGTGCCTTATTTCTAACAAATATATTCTGTCCTCCATAAAACACCCTTGAAAACACAGCAGGTCCCGCTGGATGACTAATACCTCCAATGAGCCGACTTGATTATGTAGTTTCTACCACCTCTTGCTAACAGAATTTTATCCCACCTTTATTTCGATGTGAGATAAATTGAAAGGGGTTCATCTCGGCTGTTACTAAGGTGAGATGAGACACAGTCCCGACCACCTCCTGGTTGGGAAGCAGCAGAGTGCTCTGGCACTCTGCTCTTTCAGCAGATCTCAATGCAGTGCATGAGAGCTACGGAAACAGCGTAGCACAGCAAGCCATGCGATTTCTGAGCAAAGGAAACAATATAGCTTCCTGTGCTACACTGTTTCCGTAGCTCTCACGCACCAGGAGGTGGTCGGGACTGTGTCTCATCTCGCCTTAGTAACGGCGAGCTGAATTAATCCCTTTAAATTATTATGTGTGCCATCTTACTTGAGCTATTATATGCTGTACAGCAGCCATCATGGGCCAAATACACAATAGTCTTTCTGGAGCTCATTGACTTCTATGGGAGAGTTTCTAGGCATGATCTGTATGACCTGTGTAGGGCTTACTTATACACGGAGGAAGTAGAGGAGCTGCCACATTACCTACTGTGGGAGATTTATCAAAACTGGTGCAAAGGAAAACTAACTTAGTGGCCCATAGCAATCAGATCGATCCTTTCATTTTGCAAATGATCTATGAAAAGTGAAAGGTGGAATTGGTTGCTATTGGCAATTAAGTCAGTTTTCCTTTGCACAGGTTTTGATAAATTGAGATTTATGCATTCTATCGTCATTATATGTTCATTGTTTGGAGAATAAAGCAAAAGCAGAATTTAAAAATAAATATTCTTCAGGTTTTTTTTTGCTGCAAATTTGGTCTGACCCTTTGCAAGGGCCAAGGCTGACTATACCCTATATCCTAGGTATATGTGTCACCATGGCTTTATTTGTAACATCGACCCCTGGTGGAGAGCTTTTTATGTTTGTCTGTGAGAGCAGAAGTAGTCCATGGCCTGTTTATATCTATCACAGCGTGGTGTTTGACCTCTAACTTATGATCATATTGTATGTCATGGACTTTGAAAATATTCCACTACAATATAGGCCATGTATCAATGCCACCATCCAGGTTATTTGACGTACTTCGAATGGTTCTTCTTATGTGCTGCAGAAGGGGACACGACCTTCTGGATGCTTTGTACTGCCGATTTATTAATTCTATGTCATTACACTCGTATTCATTAACAGTGGGGCAATGTGATGGGAACTACAATACACACGCTCTGCCCCTGATTTAAACTGGTGTACTACTCGCCGTTCTTCATATATGACCTTCGTAATCTTGGATTAATAGGATACAAATCCCTACCTTACCTCATCTTACTTTGTAAAACAATGAAGCTACTGTACGGAGGTTTCAATAACCAAAGCCACCCATACCAGAAAGAAACAAAGACGACCATCTTGACACACAGGAATTTGCCAACTGGTTTAATAGGATTCAGCTCTTCCTTCAGCACTTTGTAGAACAGGACAAGACAGTACATAGCAAACTGCAAAAGAAAAAAAAAGTGCCATACAGACAAATATTCAGTTTAGGAAAACAAAGTAGAATTCAGTACACAGGGTTGAATTTTGGATTATACTTAGAGATAAGCAAATTGATTTGTCTCATCAACAAGAGTTCTTCACCTGTGAGGAGATGTCCCCGCTGCTGAAGCATCTCCCCACTGCTGCTTGCTTGATAGGGCCAGACATCTCACGCCTGCACCGTGTAGCGGCGCAAGCACAGAGGCTCTGCTTCGCTTCCAGTGCAGCAACTGTTCATGTGCTGCTATTTGTATAAAATTGATTCACTCATCTCTAATTCTACTCTGACCCCAAGTATACTGAAAGGATAAGCAAGCGCATACTAAATGGTCTTTTAGAACAACTGACAGAATTCTCCTTTACAGAACAGTTCCACCCAAAACCTAAAGCGGCGGTCAGGTCTTCTCAAGGTTGTCAACCTGATTTTTTCTGTACAACTCATCTATAGAGCAAAGACACCAACATTTTTTACAAACAAATTGAAAAACCAAAATGTATGATAAAGATGGTGAGCAATACATATTTATAGCTCAATATGTCTGCACATTAGTAGTATCTACTATGAACTGTAAAATGAAATGATGAGAATTCCAGTCACAGCAGCCATCATATACTATTTGGGCCTGGCTATGTCTTACAGTAAAATAGTGATTGATATATCATTTTATGGGAAGAAATTCAATAAAACTTGTAATTGATACATTTAAATCTCTGTTATTTCTGACTTCAGTTGTACACAGGGGTACACCACCCCTGTGTACAACTGAGGTCAGAAATAACAGATTTAAATTGATAACACCTATCAATTATACATACAATCCCTGTGTAAGTGTGTATACATAGATAGCTGTCAGTCACTGATAGGCATAGATGGGGAGGTGTTATCAGTGATTGATAGCATTCTCTGTGTAAATGTGTATACATATATAGCCGTCAGTCACTGATACCTGTACACAGGGGAGGTGTTATCAGTGATTAATAGCATTCTCTGTGTAAATGTGTATACATATATAGCCGTCAGTCACTGATACCTGTACACAGGGGAGTTATCATCAGTGATTAATAGCATTCTCTGTGTGTGTATACATAGATAGCTGTCAGTCACTGGTAGCTGTATACAGGGGAGTTGTTATCAGTGATAAATAGCATTCTCTGTGTGTGTATACATAGATAGCTGTCAGTCACTGGTAGCAGTATACAGGGGAGTGGTTATCAGTGATTAATAGCATTCTCTGTGTAAGTGTGTATGCATAGATAGCTGTCAGTCACTGATAGCTGTACACAGGAAAGGTGTTATCAGTGACACACACATGGAGTGTTTTCAATAGCTGATAACATCTTCCATATGAATAATGAAATTACAAATTTACTGAATTTATTCCCAGAAAACGATATATCAATCTGCTAAGCTCATGCTGCCTGTAGACTGCACTGCATTTCATTGTGATAGATTCTCTTTAAATTGGTGCTCTGTGGTAGGCTGTAATCCATAACTAATCAGCAATAATAACCACAGCACTCCTTGCAAACTTTAAAAAAATGCATATTTCCTTTATTTATCCATCCACCATCACAGGGCCAAATTTTATGTCATCCTGGATGGATAAATAAAGGATATATGCATTAATTACAAGTTTACATGGTGTTATTGTTACCGATTTCGTGTTACAACTAAAATATTGCTATATGTTAAAAAGTCATTGAGAAATTAGAGCAGAAGCCAGAGTTGTGTAATTATATATTCTGCTTACAGAGCGTTTTTCCCATAATACTATATATCAAACTGCTCAGCTCCTCCTGCTCTATAACCTGCTCTAAAATCTGCCTGCAGATTGCACTGCATTTTGTGGCGACAGGTCCTCTTTGGCACCAGCCAGATTGCAGACCAATCTGCAGACAGATTGCAGATTGCAGAGGTTTACAAGTAAAGCCTGTATTACACAGCCGACGTGGCAGACGATTGTCGGGAAGGAAGCGTTCCCTCCCGGTAATCGCCTGGTGACTAGTGGAGGAGACTGCTGCTATTACATGCATCAATCTCCTCCACAGCATGGGGAGGAGGGATCGTTATGCCATCACTCCCCCGATGATGTACAGTGGTTTGTGGGCGGTAGATAGTGATTAGACACCACAATCGACTCCTGCAAACGATCATTTTTTAACATGTCTAGAGATTTGGATTGCCCGATGATTGATGCTTGTTCATCGAGCAGTATTACACTGCAAGATGATCGCTAACAAGCATTCATACGAACGCTAGTTGTGTAATACTGGCTTTAATCACACAAAAAACCTTGTGCTGATATAGCCTGATAAGATAAGCTATGTCTGCAGAAGCAGTGTCTGCAAATATACTTAACCCTTAGGATAACAGAGGTTTTTCATTTTTGCGTTTTTCATTTATTTTCGCTATCTTCCTGAAGCCATAACTCCATATGAGGGCTTGCTATTTGCGGGAAAATTTGTACTTTCTAATGCCAGCATTTAATATGGCATAATATTTAGTTGGAGGCAGGAAACAAAATCCTCCACAGTTTTACGGGTTTTGTCCCTACAGCATACCCTTTGCTGCAAAACTGACCCTTCATTCTCTGGGTCAGTATGATTACAACGATACCACATATGTATAGGTTTTAGATGTTTAAATACAGAAAAAATAAAATTAAAACTTAAGATTTTTTTTTTTACATCACCATATTCTGACCCCCATAACTTGTATAGTTATATCTACTGAGCTGTGTGTGGGCTCAATTGTTGCAGGATGATCTGTAGTTTATATTGATACCATTTTGCAGTGTGTGTCTTTATCAAATTTTATTCAATTTTTTGGGGTTAGTGAAGGAATGAAGAAATGGCGAATAGGCCATTTTGATACGTTTTTCTGTTGCGCCATTCACAGTATTGGAAAAATATTTTTATATTTTAATAGTACAGGCATTTTCAGATACTGTGACACCCATGATGTTTAGATTTATTATTATTTATGTATTTACAGATGTAGCAGGGTTAACACAAACTCTACTCAAATTTCTTAACTCATCACGTTATCTCGAAACAAAAGCTATTGAAGAGCAATTGAAGGTGTTTGCTTAACGCATTTAGTTTAGATCACACATCTCATAAAGTATGTGTGTTAACTCTACTATATATGTACGTTTTTATTCTAAGGAAAGGGTGGGGAATTAAATATTTTATTTTTTTTATTGACTTTAAAAAAATACAAATTGTAGCCCCTTTAGGAGGCCACAATGTCCACTACTTTGTTTTTTATAGAATATTATCCTACTCCAAAAAGGAGTATAGCAATATGTAGATTGCTGATTTCCTACATTGGCCTGCCACCTGCTGGCCAACATAGGAATTACAGCTCTAATAGGCTGGGTCTCTTCAGAGACCCAGCCTATTAGAATTAATTACCCAATCACAGCACAGGAATGCAGTATTTTTGCCCCTCTAGATGCCGTTATCACACTTGATCACAGCATCTAAAGGCTGTAATGTCCGTAATCGACATTATTGCCGATCACAGACATAAGCTGTGGACCTCTGCTGTTTTAAACGTGTGCAGTGGGCGCCATGTTTAAAGATCGCACCAGCACCGTACTTGTACATCGCTGGTAGCAAACAGGTTAAAGGAAGACTCTCACCTGGTTTGGGCCCACTAAACCAACAACATGTCAAGACGCTGGGATTTAGGGTCCCAAATCTGCCCATATCAGACCTATCTGTGCTTGCAACGTATGGTAAATGAAGATCTAACTTGCCAGATGTGCTCAGGATTCATCTCCATGGCATCAGGTGCATGTGCATTGCACTGGTGAAGCAGAAGAAGGTACACCTTGCTTCAATGTGCAGGACATGTGCAGTGAACACATGTACAGGGAAGTGAGGTGCACAGTCCTTGGCTTCATAGGAGCAATACACATGCATCCAATGTCACTGGAGGGGAATCCCAGACTCATCTGCTAGTAAAGTACATCTTCACTTACCGTACTTTGTGTGGATGGACAAGCTTTGATATAGGCAGGTTTGGGACCCTAAAGTGCAGCTTGGTAGTTTAATGGCTCCAGACCAGGTGACAGCTTCCCTTTAAATATATTTGCAGACACTGTGCCTGATTAAGGTTTACACATGTTATCTTATCGGTCTATTGATTCCCTTTAAAACCTTTACATTATTAAAAGGGCTTCTCCGGGAAGGATTTAAAATGACTGCCAGCAACCTGTCCAAGAATGTGAGCAGGACTGGCTACCTAGGGAGGTGAGGGGAGGTGGCCCCACTACACATTGGTGAGTTTTCCTTTCAGGCTGCTCAGCCATGATGGCATATCATAGGCAGGATCACATCATTACATCTATTGTAGAGCAGTGCAGTGTGCAGGCAGCTCTGCAAGTGGTGGTAACCAGTCCTTCTCACATTTTAATGTGCACATAGACAGAAATGTCCTTTAAAGGCAGTCACACAATATACTCCACATTATATTGTATATATACACATCTGCATACATCTTTCTGTGAGCCACTCACCAATTGCGAGGCATTGTTAATTATCACCAAGTATGTCCATGCATTTTTTAGATTAAAATCTCCTTCACCATAGATGCCAGTCAACTGACAAATCCTAAAGACAACACAAGTGTAAGCAGCTGGTTATCAATGTTTCCCCACATTGTAGTTATTCCTCAGATTCATACCTCACCCCGATATGGGCAGACTAAAAACATAATGTACATGCACTGCTAAATCCACCCCCTGAAGGAGGCATGTTGGGGTGCATGCCATTCCTGTGGTTCTTGGGCAATATACATGTTTAGACCTCTCTTTATTCTTCACATGCCTATCACTTCAGAACATGAAGGCTCTATTGCATTTTGCCTCAATAATAGTTTGGTATATAGTGGGACCGTGTAAAAAACTTCTTTCTGATCTTAGTATATATGCCCCTTGTAAGCTCTGCCATTTCCTCTTTGTGGAACTCATTTTTAATATATATATTTTAATATGTACTTGACAAAGGTGGATTTTTCTGCTTCGGCGTCTGCGTCAGAAATCCCAGGCTGATCCTCGAATTTCTGCCGCAGAGATCCCCATATGGATTTAGCCCCGTTCAATGTGGCTAAACTGCGTGTAGCCACCTGCTGCAGCAAGAACTGACATGTCTTTTCTTTTTAACTACAATGTGGACTTTAAATGAGCTATATAACAGATTTCCATTGAGAAATAATGACGGGTGGAACACATGCAATTCTTAGCACGGAATGCATGCCAAAATCTACATGGAAAAGTCTGCGGTGTGAACATGCCCTAAAGGCTGTCCATGCATTTTTTAGACCTGGAAGTTTAAATGGTAAATCCTAATATGTTAAAAAGTGATCTTGCTTTGTGCTATACAGGGAGAAAACTTCTAGACTGAATCTTCACAGCTTTATTTGCAGCGTTTTAAGCCGAAGCCAGCAATGAGTACAAATGAGAGAAGACACTTTGGTCATTAGAAGATGTGTCTGGGGGTGTTCTATCTCTACCTGTCTGATGGGAATGATGAATGGATTTCAATATGCTGATCCTTTGTTCTCAAAGGAGAAAGATTGCTGCCAGAGGTTTCTCCTGGCCCTGGTATTTTTATTTTTTTAAATACTAGAGTCTTATCACCTGTGGAGGAAAGATCATTCCTTCAGTACTTACCAATCCATCACGCTGCCGATGCCAGTCTGAGCGCAGAGGAGACGGCGGCATTGGTGGCGCAATGGAGGGTAAGTACTAAGGAAACAATATTTTGTCCGCAGGTGATAGGACTCTCTATGATATTTGAACTTTTAGCAAGAAATATGGGCTCAGTCGTATTTTTCCACATTGATGGGTTTTCAGATTTTGAGAAGCTTCAGAAGCCTGCTTTCAGACTTTCCACAGGAACACACTCCCCCATAGTGTCTACATACGAATATCTGTATCACTTTTTAAAAATACAGCGTAGGTAGTGCAACCTTTTAGCACAGCAAAATACAAAGATCTTAAGACAACACAAAACACACTACTAAAGTGCCGAGACTGCATTATATACTTACAAAGCAATTATAGTGGTAACTGGTCGAACTACTGTATACTGGAGCACGCCCAATTTACATCGAAACAACAGCACACTGCAAGACAATTCACATACATTATAAAAGCTTCATCCCCGCCACCTGTATACATCCCATTACTGGGCTAATATTTCATCCAGAAATGGTTCTGCTCCTATAGGTAAATATTGAAAATTTATTATTTAAATTACACTTTTCTAATAAATGAAAAACAGATATAATTCCTTATTTATGACAAATTCTCTTCTGATGAGTCTTAATTATAGCTGTTGTTCCCACATGACTATCACAAAGTCCAGAAGAGTATAAATCACCTAGAGGAAAGGGGTGTATTACTGCATAAGGGTACTTTCACACTAGTGTTGTTTGAATCCGACAGGCAGTTTCGGCAACAGAACTGCCTGCCGGATCCGGCAAACCGTATATAAACGGATAGCTGTTTTTTCCGGATCCGTCTCATCCGGAATAACAGATCCGGTATTCAAAGATCAAAAGAGAAACTAGCTCCTCCTATACCTCGGCGCATGCGCAGACCGGAAAACCGTATCCGGCGACGTGGCAATTTCCAAAACACTTGGTACCGGATCCGGCATTAATACATCTCTATGGAAATTAATGCCGGATCAAGTACCATACAAGGGAGAGAACAGAAGACATCCTGATGCATACTGAACGGATTGCTTTCCATTCAGAATGCATTAGGGAAAAACTGGTGCTTTTTTTTCCCGGTATTGAGACCCTTTACCGGATTTTAATACCAGAAAAGAATAACGCTAGTGTAAAAGTACCCCTACAAGTTTGAAAGATTTGTCCTGTTAAGGTACTTTCACATTAGCGTTATTCTTTTCCGGCATTGAAATCCGGTAAAGGGTCTCAATACCGGAAAAAAACGCATCAGTTCTGTCCTAATGCATTCTGAATGGAAAGCAATCCGTTCACTATACATCAGGATGTCTTCAGTTCAGTCAATGTACGGTATTTGACCGGACAAAATACTGCAGCATGCTGAGGTATTTTTTCTGGCCAAAATCCCGGATCAATACCGCACTTGCCAGGATTAAATTCTATAGAGATGTATTAGTGCCAGATCCAGTACCAAATGTTTCGGAAATTGCCGCATCCGGTTTTCCGGTCTGCGCATGTGCCGGGATATAGGAGGAGCGGGTTTATCTTTTGATCTACCGTATGAAAACTGCCTGCCGGATTCTAACACTAGTGTGAAAGTACCCTAAAGCTGGATGGCAATTCTTTAAGCCAAAAAGTGAAAAACCCAAAATTCCACACTGTTTGTCAGTATTTTCTGCATGTCCCTGAATCTTGCATAGGGTGTTCAGGCCCATTTTATCAGAATTATAATTTACATAAACGTGTCAATAGATCAAACGGCTAATGATAAAATGCTTGTTTGTTTGTCATTTTTATACAGACATAAAAATTCTCATTAGTCGGGAGCACATCTCTTCATGTAAATGGGGTAAACTGCTGACAACAAATGATCGTTCATATGAACCTCTTATAACAAATGCAGCATTAAAATGAAAATAAATTAGCGCTAAACGACTTGCTACAATGTCAAATGGAGCGTGTTACTGGCAGATTATCTGCCTGTGTAAATGGGCCTTTAAAGGGGTTGGACAATTTGTAAAAATATTTTGCACTAGGCCCTAATCTAGATGTATGTCACACTATAACTTACCCTAGCCACACAGCAAAAGGCCCCCGGTGCCCAATGGTGGGCCGTATAAACATCTACAACGCTGGGCCGCTAGGACCACATGGGGCATGATGGAGCATCAATGGTTACTAGTGCTGTTCCTGGATGAAACCTCTTCTGTGCTACCGCATGTTCATTTAGGCTACATGGCGACATGTGTTACGTGACAAAAACGGTTCAACTATGCTGCAATACGTGTACATTTTTTGTAATGACAGGTCAATGGAGTGGCACTGCGACAGGCGCAAAAAAATCCAACTTGCATGTTGTGTCATAGGCGCAGTGCTACACCATTAATTATCGTTACAAAAAAACGTGTAACTTTTCTGCGACAAGAAGCCTTACTGTTCATGGTATGTAAGAAAGCTGCTCCAAAAGCAGAATACAGAGCTTTTCCTCATTTCCAAAAACCTGGAATATGTATCACTTCCATTTATAAAACAGGGCGATTACTTACTCTCCCATAGGCCAAGGAGGAAAACAACACAGAGGAGGTAGGTGTCTCTGCTGATCTTTTGCTTCAAGCACCAGTGCCAGATTTGGACAGCGATTTGTTAAATAGTTCAAGAGGAAAATCATGAAGTTGTAGATAACATAGGCTTCGTAGCACTCTCTGCAGGTGTCCACATATATGGCAATGTCAGGATACTTCAAGGCAATCCACTGTAGTACAGACAGAGTGATATAAAACAGAGGAGAAGGCATTTTACAGAAATACAAGATGCAAAATAGTCATGAAATAACCCTCGCCCCATCAGCAAATAATGGTGCATATGGGAAGCAAATTATAGCTACACATAAGGGATCATTTGAGATATTAAGTAGTAAACGAAATTCATATTAAAGGGGTTCCCTGGGAATTAAGAAAATGAAAATACTTAAATACAATTGCCTAAAATAACAAATAAATGTATATACTCAACAGTTTCCTCCTCTGCTGCATCTGAAATGCACTCTGGTCCTCAACGCTGCTCTTTGTTTTTCTGGCTGCAGCAGTGACATTCTGTGCACACAAGTCCCCGCTGCAGCCAATCACTAGCCTCAGCAGAGATGTCCTGTGCATGGCTGAGGTCAGGGATTGGCTGCAGCAGTGCAGCCAAGATGATGTCAGCAGCGGAAGGAACTTCGTGCAGTGCTTGCAGAAACAGGGAAGAAAACAGGTGAGTATCCACTCATTTGTTGGGCAGCATGGCGGCTCAGTGGTTAGCACAATTGCCTTGCAGCGCTGGGGTCCGGGGCTCTAATCTGACCAAAGACAACCTCTGCATGGAGTTTGTATGTTCTCCCCGTGTTTGCGGGGGTTTCCTCTGGGTACATCCCACACTCCAAAGACATCCTGATTGCTAGCCCCAGTGGGGACAGTGTGATGCTAATGTCTGAAAAGCGCTGCCGAATATAGTAGCGCTATATAAGTGCATAAAGAAATTAATAAAAAAAAAAAGTAAATAAATTTTGTTTACGTCATTTACAGGGATTGCTTGATTTTTTTAATTATTCGAACAACCACTTTAATATGAATATCACGAGGAGAGAATAGACTAGCTATGCAGTCAGATATCTTTATAAGTAAACCATTAGCAATGCCTGGAATGTGTACAGCCTACAATATAAGCAAAGCATCAAACAACACTTACACTGTCTACACTGTAAATGGGCACCATCCACAGGATACTGTTCAAGAAAAGAAAAGAAAGACTGTTCAGAAAAAAATACCACAACAGCGGGGTGCATGATCTCTGAAATGAAATAACTATCGTACCGTATGATGGGCTTTTGCAGTTCAGGCTGCGTGTAGTGAACCAAGTGCTGCAGAATTCCCCATAGGGAGATTGGTATAGTCATGAGCACAAATATGCCAGCAATAAACCAGGCTTTGTCGTGCACGCCAACCTGCAAGAGAGCAAATACAGGCTTCATTAGTCATACAAATGCAAAAACAAGCTCCGTACTCTTTATGAGGTCCTGATGCAAGGGGCGTTCCAATCTAATGGCGATATATTCATTCTCTACATGTAGGCAAGAATGGTCCCATTCACTGACAGCAAGCAGGTAACCTGAATCTCTATCTACGAATTTGACCGCGCAGCCGCAGTGGAAAAGGAGAGAGGAGGAGAGTAAACGGGCGGGCAGAGGCACACGGAGGGCGGGGTTATGAGCCGTTGAGGAGGTGCTGCCTGGGGCTCGGACGATTGAGACGCCGCCCTGGGCACTTGAGAGGGCACATTTACAGAATCTTAAGGGTACATGCACACGTTCAGGATTCATGTGCGGAGAATCCGCACTGATATCCGCAGGTGTTCGCAGGCAAATCTGTGCGGTCAATCCGCATTAATTGGTGCGGATTTGCATACGGATTTGGGTGCGGATTTGGTGCGGATTTCACTAAGTGAATGAAGAAAATCCGGTCAGGAAAAAAAAAATTAATTGACATGTCGCGGATTTTAAAATCCGCACCGCAGGTCAAAATCCGCGCGGAAAAAATCTGCATCGTGTGCATTGAGAATTTCAAATTCTCATAGAATACAATGGACATGACCTACGGTGCGGATTTTCCGCACGCAAATCCGCGCGCAAAATCCGCACGCAATCCTGATCGTGTGCAGGGGGCCTAAAAGTTCATTTTTGGCTGAAAGAAAACTCCATTAGATACAACAAAGGTACCGTTTTTAAGTTCTGGGTGGCACATATAACGCTATTTGATCAGTCTAATATGCTCAAATGTGGTGACAGACTCCCTTTAATGTAAAACTGGATTCCTACAGGTGGTAACAGCTGAGACCTTACTGTGGATATATAGAAAGTACACTATTGCAACCATCTATCCCTGTCTGTACAGCCAATCAATAACTATACTGCTGATCAGCTTACATTTTTAAACATCCACTTATGATCTTAATATCCACAGGCTATATTGGCTGAGAACCAATCAAGGGGCTACCTAAGGGCAACTGCACCACTGATGAACTGAGATTTTCACATTTTAAGGCCTCATGCACACGACCGCTTTTTTTTCCGGTCCGCAAAACGGATTTCCGTTGTTCCGTGATCGTTTTTTCGTCCGTGGGTCTTCCTTGATTTTTGGAGGATCCACGGACATGAAAAAAAAAGGCCTCATACACACGACCGTTGTGTGCATCCGCGACCGTTGTTCCGTTTTTTTCCGCAGATCCATTGACTTTCAATGGGTCCGTGGAAAAATCGGAAAATGCACCGTTTTGCAGCCGCATCCGTGTTTCCTGTCCGTCAAAAAAATATGACCTGTCCTATTTTTTTGACTGACAACGGTTCACGGACCCATTCAAGTCAATGGGTCCGTGAAAAAACACGGATACACACAAGATTGCCATCCGCGTCTGTCATCCTTGTCCGTAGGCTACTTTCACACAGACGGATCCGCTGATCCGTCTGCATAAAAGCTTTTTAGACCTGTATTTAAGTCATTGGTGGCCAGTGCAGCCGGCCCCCCTCCCTTGTATTTAACACATTGGTGGCCAGTGCAGCCGGCCCCCCTCCCTTGTATTTAACACATTGGTGGCCAGTACGGCCGGCCCCCCCTCCCTCCCTTCCTTGTATTTAACACATTGGTGGCCAGTACGGCCGGCCCCCCCTCCCTCCCTTCCTTGTATTTAACACATTGGTGGCCAGCGGATCAGTCTGTGTGAAAGTAGCCTACGGACAAGGATGACGGACGCGGATGGCAATCTTGTGTGCATCCGTGTTTTTTCACGGACCCATTGACTTGAATGGGTCCGTGAACCGTTGTCTGTCAAAAAAATAGGACAGGTATTTTTTTGACGGACAGGAAACACGGATCACGGATGCGGCTGCAAAACTGTGCATTTTCCGATTTTTCCACGGACCCATTGAAAGTCAGTGGGTCCGCGAAAAAAAACTGAAAACGGAACAACGGCCGCGGATGCACACAACGTGTGCATGAGGCCTAACTCCTATAAATAACGGAGAAACAGTGGCTTTGCCCTAGGAGGGTCAATCCTGAATATCTTACCACCGCCAGTGATCGAGCTTTGCATTTTTATTTATACTCCCACCTTACACATCCTGGTGGATCGTCCACACTTTTTGCTATTTATTATATATATATTTTTTTTTTATAGTCTATCAACCACATCTATCCATACATAATTTCCCACTGGCTGGTCGACTTAGTCAGACTTAGAGCACGATGACAATAGACGGGTGAGCATCAAAAAAAAAAAAACAAAAAAAAAAAAAAAAAAACCAGTATCTCACTACCACATTGTCAGCACTAGTGTTATCTGTGGTTTTACATAGGACTGCAGGTAACACTACTACATTTTCGGTAATCAGAGAGCCATCACTGTGTTATCTGTGCTGTTACATAGGACTGCAGGGGACATTTACTATATTATCTGTACTTAGAGATTTATCACTGTGTTATCTGTGGTTTTACATAGGACTGCAAATTATATCAACAACATTATCTGTACTTGTACCGCCCCAGAACTGGCAGGACAGTCTCCGAGTTGGGTGACTGTCCTGCCTAGCTGGGAGGGCTGTGGCATGTCTTGCTCTTACCTATCTCTGCATTTTTAGGATGCAGAGACAGTTGAGTGCAATGGTGCTGCCATGTGTGTTCAGGGCCGTTGCAAGGATTTTTGCCGCCCTAGGCAAGATAAAAATTGCCGCCCCCCCTATCAGATGATCTGCCCATATCATGACATCACATATGTTCCACCCCTTTCTCAGCATTTAAATTAAAAGAACTGCTATGTTTCCCTTAGGGTTAATCCAGCTTCTTGTAGCTGCCTCCCTGACAGCCGCTAGAGGTGCTTCCGCGATTCTCAATGTGAAAATTACAGTGGGAAGACGCGGAACATAGTTTTGAATGCGTGCGCATGCGCAGCTGAGAGGAGGATCGGGGAGAAGAGTTCCCAGTGCCGGCGCTGGAGAAAGGTAAGTGGCTGAAGGGGTTTTAACCCCTTCAGCCCAGTGGGAGGGGGACACGAGGGTGCCCCACACCTAACAACTATATAGTGCCAGGAAAATGAGTTTGTTTTCCTGTCACTATAGTGCTCCTTTACCACCAGTACTGCACAGGGTCTTCTCTGCAGGAACAGGCTATAGACACCAGTACCACTACATTAAACTGTACTGGTTCTGGGACTATAGTGTCCTTTTAGGCTCCATTCACACGTCCGCAATTTCGTTCTGCATTTTGCGGAACGGAATTGCAAACCCATTTATTCCTATGGGGAAGCACGAAGTGCTGCCCGGACACGAAATTGCGGATCCGCACTTCCGTTTCGCAAAAAAATAGAACATGTCCTATACTTGTCTGGACAAGAACAGGCATATTCTATTAGTGCCGGCACTAAATGTGCGGTCCACAAAATGCAGAACGCACATTGCCACTTTCCGTGTTTTGCGGATCCGCGGCTACGTGTATCCGCAAAACAGGTTGCGGATGTGTGAATGGAGCCTTAATGTGAGGTAAATTAGTTTCCAATGTAGTATTAATAACTAAACAATTACATAATAAACATATTGCATTGTCTACTTACCACCAGGACAATAAGATGATCTGGTCTCTGGCTGCAGTCTGGCTCTGGGGACTCCCTCGTCACTCTCTTCTCTCTCGCCCCCCTCCCTCGTCACTCTCTTCTCTCTCGCCCCCCTCCCTCGTCACTCTCTTCTCTCTCGCCCCCCTCCCTCGTCACTCTCTTCTCTCTCGCCCCCCTCCCTCGTCACTCTCTTCTCTCTCGCCCCCCTCCCTCGTCACTCTCTTCTCTCTCGCCCCCCTCCCTCGTCACTCTCTTCTCTCTCGCCCCCCTCCCTCGTCACTCTCTTCTCTCTCGCCCCCCTCCCTCGTCACTCTCTTCTCTCTCGCCCCCCTCCCTCGTCACTCTCTTCTCTCTCGCCCCCCTCCCTCGTCACTCTCTTCTCTCTCGCCCCCCTCCCTCGTCACTCTCTTCTCTCTCGCCCCCCTCCCTCGTCACTCTCTTCTCTCTCGCCCCCCTCCCTCGTCACTCTCTTCTCTCTCGCCCCCCTCCCTCGTCACTCTCTTCTCTCTCGCCCCCCTCCCTCCTCACTCTCTTCTCTCTCGCCCCCCTCCCTCGTCACTCTCTTCTCTCTCGCCCCCCTCCCTCGTCACTCTCTTCTCTCTCGCCCCCCTCCCTCGTCACTCTCTTCTCTCTCGCCCCCCTCCCTCGTCACTCTCTTCTCTCTCGCCCCCCTCCCTCGTCACTCTCTTCTCTCTCGCCCCCCTCCCTCGTCACTCTCTTCTCTCTCGCCCCCCTCCCTCGTCACTCTCTTCTCTCTCGCCCCCCTCCCTCGTCACTCTCTTCTCTCTCGCCCCCCTCCCTCGTCACTCTCTTCTCTCTCGCCCCCCTCCCTCGTCACTCTCTTCTCTCTCGCCCCCCTCCCTCGTCACTCTCTTCTCTCTCGCCCCCCTCCCTCGTCACTCTCTTCTCTCTCGCCCCCCTCCCTCGTCACTCTCTTCTCTCTCGCCCCCCTCCCTCGTCACTCTCTTCTCTCTCGCCCCCCTCCCTCGTCACTCTCTTCTCTCTCGCCCCCCTCCCTCGTCACTCTCTTCTCTCTCGCCCCCCTCCCTCGTCACTCTCTTCTCTCTCGCCCCCCTCCCTCGTCACTCTCTTCTCTCTCGCCCCCCTCCCTCGTCACTCTCTTCTCTCTCGCCCCCCTCCCTCGTCACTCTCTTCTCTCTCGCCCCCCTCCCTCGTCACTCTCTTCTCTCTCGCCCCCCTCCCTCGTCACTCTCTTCTCTCTCGCCCCCCTCCCTCGTCACTCTCTTCTCTCTCGCCCCCCTCCCTCGTCACTCTCTTCTCTCTCGCCCCCCTCCCCTCGTCACTCTCTTCTCTCTCGCCCCCCTCCCTCGTCACTCTCTTCTCTCTCGCCCCCCTCCCTCGTCACTCTCTTCTCTCTCGCCCCCCTCCCTCGTCACTCTCTTCTCTCTCGCCCCCCTCCCTCGTCACTCTCTTCTCTCTCGCCCCCCTCCCTCGTCACTCTCTTCTCTCTCGCCCCCCTCCCTCGTCACTCTCTTCTCTCTCGCCCCCCTCCCTCGTCACTCTCTTCTCTCTCGCCCCCCTCCCTCGTCACTCTCTTCTCTCTCGCCCCCCTCCCTCGTCACTCTCTTCTCTCTCGCCCCCCTCCCTCGTCACTCTCTTCTCTCTCGCCCCCCTCCCTCGTCACTCTCTTCTCTCTCGCCCCCCTCCCTCGTCACTCTCTTCTCTCTCGCCCCCCCTCCCTCGTCACTCTCTTCTCTCTCGCCCCCCTCCCTCGTCACTCTCTTCTCTCTCGCCCCCCTCCCTCGTCACTCTCTTCTCTCTCGCCCCCCTCCCTCGTCACTCTCTCTCTCTCGCCCCCCTCCCTCCCTCCCTCGTCACTCTCTTCTCTCTCGCCCCCCTCCCTCCCTCCCTCCCTCGTCACTCTCTTCTCTCTCGCCCCCCTCCCTCGTCACTCTCTTCTCTCTCGCCCCCCTCCCTCGTCACTCTCTTCTCTCTCCCCCCCTCCCTCCCTCCCTCCCTCGTCACTCTCTTCTCTCTCGCCCCCCTCCCTCCCTCCCTCGTCACTCTCTTCTCTCTCGCCCCCCCTCCCTCCCTCCCTCGTCACTCTCTTCTCTCTCCCCTTCCTCGCCTCCCCTCACTCGCCTCCCCCCCCCTCCCTCGTCACTCTCTTCTCTCTCGCCCCCCCCCTCCCTCCCTCCCTCCCTCGTCACTCTCTTCTCTCTCGCCCCCCTCCCTCCCTCCCCTCCCTCGTC